>NW_027367492.1:0-57632 GCF_046119375.1 Phyllobates terribilis | reverse complement strand
TGTGGATGTACCTTTCTCGTGAAGCACCTCAGGTGGAGGGGAGTCGTGCTCAGATCCGTCTGACGATTCAACTTGCTCTATCACTGGAGCTTTTCTCTTACGGCCATGGAGACGAACAAGATCGCTTTTCCGATCAGGGCATTGTGTTGACAAGTGAAGAGGAGAATCTCGTTCAGAACGAGCTTGGACATGGAAGTCATCATCATCTGACTCTGAGGGGATAGATGCAATCAACTGCTAGGGAGACAAAAGAGACGGAGCGGCTAACCTGGACGGTGTGTCGACCCCGAACGCACCTTTGCCTTTGGCAGGTGTGAATAAAGTCTTCTCCAGATCATGAACATCTGATGTAGCTTTGTCAGCTTCCTTCTCCAAATCAGAAATCACCTTGGTTACCTGAGCTTCGTCGTAACCAGAGAGTTCAAGGTCCTCAGCTGTGAGGGAAAGATCAATGAGAGGTTTCTTTGATGAGGAAGGGGCATCTGAGGTATATATAGGGTCTGTGGTAGGTAGAGGGTCATTTGAGGAGGCTTCGATCTGAGGAGCTAGTGTTTGAGGAGCTTGTGTTTGGGGTTGTGTAGAGACCGATGGAACTGAGGAGGAAGATTGAGCTTTTAGAAGTGACTCAACCTTCTCCCGAGTTTCAGGGTCAAGGGTTGCGAGGTTAAGGTTTTCCATGGAGATTTGTGGTGTGAGAGGGATTAAGGAAGAATAGCGTGATCGGAGTTTGAGAGAGAGAGAGTTGGCAAGAGTAAAGATTAAGGTAAATTGAAAGGGTGGTATTTACCTCATATTTATAGTCGCTTGTCAACCAATCTTGACCGACGAAATCAACAAACCAGATTAAAACCTAAGATAGTGTGCTAGGTGGTGCAACAATCCAATAAAAGTCCTGATTTGACGCGCTGCTAATTCCAAGGGCTATAATTGCAAAGAGCCGTTACCTTTGAAGAATGGAATAGAGCTGTTGCCAACTAGCCGTTACCGCAAAGCTAAGCAAACTCAAACCTCAATAGTCAAACTAGCCGTTGCGCTTTGAAGCTCAACACAGAAACCATCCATCAACGAAAGCTCAACCAAATACACCACGTGCCAAATAATCTGATGAAGCACAAATCTGACTAAGGACGTTAGATGTAAATGTGTGATGTCCAATGTTCAACTTACCAACCACTATGTAAAGAATATAATGAACAGGAAATGCACATTTCAAGTTGGGGACATTAGAGCATTCAATCACTCAAGTAAAATGTAAGCGTATGTGCATATAATGAGGGAATTGAGCTTTTTGTCACCAAATGAATATTTCTCTTATGTGGAGTTGAATTAAGGACGAGAGAAGCGTAACATTTAGTCAGGCTAAAGACACCTATGCAATGGGTCCATTTATTAGGCATGTAATATGGATAGAAGACGATCACCATTGTCAAGTTTTGGCAAAGAAGAGCATGCAATTGACTATGATCAAATCAAATCGAGCTAAACAAGGAAGATAACTTCAGCACTAATTCAGTTTAATGAACAACCATAAAGCATGAATGAATCAAAGCTATCAAGCGCAAGCTACCATAGTTCGTACCTTGATACTAAGCTCGCTAATTCTAGTCAATAAGGGAAATACTTACAGAGCCATTGCCTCAAAGCTAATGGAGTCGCATAAGACCAAGCTGAACCCGAAGGTTTAACAAGGTCTGTCACATAAGCGCTTTAGTGAAGATATCCTCTATTTGCCCTTTTGAAGATACATGACTAAGCTCGATGTTCTTGCGCTCCACATGATCACGTAGAAAGTGGTGTCGTACATCGATGTGCTTAGTTCGTGTGTGATGTACTGGATTCTTGGACACACATATTGCGCTGGTATTACCACAGTAGATAGTTATTGTGCTGAGATGAATACCATAATCAATGAGACGTTGCTTTATCCACAGTACTTGAGCGCTACATGAAGCCGATGCTATGTACTCTGCTTCTGTCGTTGAAAGCGCAATGCAGTTCTGCTTCTTGAATCCCCAAGATACAAGACATGGTCCAAGGAATTGTGCCATTCCACTAGTGCTCTTACGGTCTGCTAGATAACCTGCATAATCTGCATTGGTGTAGCCAACAAGAGAAAGACCGCCCCCTTTGGAATACCAAAGGCAAAGATCGTCAGACCCCTTAAGATATCTAAGGATGCACTTTACATGAGTTAGATGAGAAGCGCGAGGGTCTGACTGAGATCGAGCACAAACACTAACGACAAAGACTATATCAGGTCTAGAAGCAGTCAAATACATAAGAGAGGCAACCATACCTCTATACATAGTTTGGTCTACCTTCTCAGCCGTAAGATCTTTATCAAGCTTTGTTGTGGTAGAGAGTGGAGTAGGACATGGTTTTCTATCCTCCATTTGATATTTCTTGAGTAGCTCTTTGATGTATTTTTGTTGATGAATTTCTATGCCTTCATCCAGTTGGTTCACTTGAAGCCCGAGGAAGTACTTGAGCTCACCAATCATGCTCATGCTAAACTTGAGGCTCATGGTGTTCTTGAAATCCTCTACAAGTGATAGCATGCATTTTAGTCTAGTTTAGTTCATGTTTATTTCGTCTTAGTAGAGTCGTTGTGCGTCTTTCTAGTCTTGTTTTATCTTATTTTCTTAGTTTTCTTCGTAGAGTCGGTATCTACTCCTTTGTTTGATGATTACAGATGATTTGGAGGCATTATTATTGGAGTTCATAAGCATCCATGGAATGGTGTTCGTGTCAAAGAATAAGCGAGGCAGGAACCCAAGGAAGAAGGGCTCAAGGAAGGACGGGAGCAAGCCAACAAAGCGGTGTTTGAGCGAGCCACCCCATAGGGATACTCGGCCCACTACTCGGCCGAGTATCCACCCTGCGCCACCATCTCAGAGGCTTACTCGGCCCATTACTCGGCCGAGTATCGGGCCGAGTTCGGCACCCCTTTTCCGAGATTTGGTGTTTTGACTTGGAACTCTTGGACTTCTTTGGGGGTTACTTTTGGATGACCTTTGGAGAGTTATAAAAAGGGGTTTTATAACATGTATAGGAGACCATCCATCCACCTCCCTCTCTATCTCTCTTTAGTTACTTTCAAAAACCTAGTTTTGCAATTTGTGGAGATTATTGAAGATTTCTCAAGGATTGGAGTTTTATGTTCTAGATTGAATCAAGTGTTTCTCTTATTCTCTTCTAGATTTATGAATTTCTCTATTCTTATGATGTTTTTGATTGATTCTCCCATTATGCATAGCTAGATCCATATTTCTAGGATTGGTGTGATCCCAACAATGAATTGATATTATCTTCTTGTGTTTGTCTTTGAAAGCATGAATTCTTATTTGATTTAATTCTAGGGTTCTTATTGAGATTGAGATTGAGATTATCAATTAGAATTCTATTAGGTTGAGTCTAAAAAGAGATACCTATAGATTTCAATTAGACATGGCATGAGTCTGAAAGGAGATTGTTTGTGTTGGATTTCCTAGAATTGAACCCGAATAAACTTGTTTGTTCTTGTGGAGATTTAAGTAATCATAGAAACCTAGGTTAGATTGGACTTGGTTGAGAACGAAAGTGGATGCTAACCTGGTCTAGTTCTAGTTTCTAAGTGCATATTAGTCTATGCTTGATTAACTTTGCACGACAGTGATTGTTAGTTGGAGTTTAGATACGTCTACTATTGTCTGAAAGGAATTAGTAGATATATTGGATTGCTTACCGTCAAACAAGTCCATGATATTCTTTGATAAACGCATATTGTAATCTACCAAGGATTTGTTGTGGTGATCCTTGATCCTAGATATTCCTCATTCATATACCTTTCTGAAGTTGTGTTTTCTTAGTTTTCGTAGCATAATTACCAAATTATCTTATTAAGACTTAGCTTACCAGTTTAGTTACAAAAGATACTACTTTGTCCTCGTGGGAACGACACTTGAAAAGCTACAATTAACCCCATACGCTTGTGGGTAGGTTTAGCCCTATCAAGTTTTTTGGCGCCGTTGCCCGGGACATTAGCTAGTATTAGTTGTATCCTACAACTGGTTCGACTAAGCCTCTTGTGTTATTTGATCCTTTTTTCTCTTGTCTTTGATCTCAGGTTTGTTACCTTCTCATGAGACGAGTTCTAAGCACTAATAATCTCAATGACTTTGATCCCGAACCTGAGCGTGCTTTTCACTTGAGAAGAAGACAACAACGTGATCTAATTGAATAAGAGATGGCTCAAGATGGCAATGGAGATCTGCCAAATAACGCCCTAGTTCAGCCACGTATGACTTTAGGTGACTACGTGACACCTAATCAGCGAGGGCAAGTTTCAGGTGTGGTTTGACCTCCCGTGACCGCTTGTAACTTCGAGCTCAAACCCTCTTTGATCACCATGGTTCAACAAAATCAGTTTGGGGGTTTGCCGTCTGAGAACCCGCACCTACATTTGGCCACTTCCACTGAGCTTATGGATACGGTGAAGATCCACGAAGTGAGTCAAGATGCACTCTTCTTGCGCACATTCTCGTTCTCTCTACGAGATAGAGCAAAGGCTTGGTATAATGCTATACCTCTTGGCTCTGTTACTACTTGGGATGAGTTAGCCAATGCATTTCTCACCAAATATTTTCCTCCTAAAATTACTGCCGAGATGAGAAATTAGATTTTAGCCTTCTAGATGAAAGATGTTTAGTCTCTATATGAAGGTTGGGTAAGGTTCAAGGAATTGTTGATGTTGTGCCCTCATCACGGGTAAGAGAAGTGGACTTTGCTACACGTCTTCTATAATGCAGTTGACAGTTCTACCAGACTCATTATTGATGCTTCAGCTGGAGGTAGAATAATGTCAATGGATGTTGAGGAAGAATGGAATTTGATCGAAGATACCGCACAACATTCTCATTATTATAGTGATCCTCGGTCACATCCTAAGAAAGTGGCCGGGATGTATGAGGTGAATGCTGATACACACCAACAAGCTCAGATTGATGCTTTGCAACAAGAGATCAAGAGGCTGAATTTGGCGGTTCAAAAATCCAAAGAGTATGGGGTTGCTTCATCCTCTCGAGGTACGTCTAATGTGGTATGTCAGTTTTGTGGAGAGAGAGACCATACTATTTCATCATGCCAACAATTCAGAGCTCAAGGTGAGACACAAGGGGAGGCTAACTACATGAGCAACTTCAATCGGGGTCCTAGGAATGATCAATACTCAAATTCCTATAAATCCGGTTGGAGGAATGAAAACCAAGCTTGGGGGGGAAATCAAGTTGCACCTAGACAACCTCTCGGTTTCCAACAACGTCCCTCTCCACCACAAAGTCAAGAGCGTTCTCAACCATCTGATGAGTCTACGCTTCAACTGATTATGAAGGAGCTACAGAATATAAACAAGAAACTGGATAGTCATGATAGCTTGCATGCTCAATATGCCAAAAATGCTCCTAGGTCACATGGTCAACTCTCGGGCCAAACCGAGGCTAATCCAAGAGGGGAAATCAATGTTGTGACCTTGAGAAGTGGAAGGCCACTTGAAGATCCTAAAGTGGTAGATCTTAAGAAGAAAGGTGTTGCTATTGATGATCCCGAGGAAGTTAAGGTTCAAGAGAAAGAGGATAAGGAAGAGCCTAAGTATGTGCCACCACCACCTTACAAGCCTCCGCTTCCTTTCCCGCAAAGGAGAGCCCAAGCTCAGCTAGAACACCAATTTGGCAAATTTGTGGAGGTATTGAAGAAACTTTGCATCAACATTCCCTTCACCGAAGCTCTCAAGCAAATGCCAACCTATGTGAAGTTTTTGAAGGAGATCCTATCCAACAAGAGGAACCTTGATGAATACCATAACATTGCTTTGAACCAAGAGTGTAGCGCTATCATCTAAAACAAGTTGCCCCCTAAGCTTGAAGATCCGGGCAACTTTAGTGTTCCTATGGTGATAGGGAGGAGTACCTACCAGGCTTTATGTGATTTGGGTGCTCGTGTGAGCATCATTCCTCTATCCATATGCCAAGAAGCTTGATTTAGGAGAGCCTAGACCGGTGAAGATGACCTTACTCATGGCCGATAGATCTACAACACGCCTGGTTGGTATTTTGGAGGACATTCCTATCCAGATCGGCAAGTTCTACATCCCGATTGATTTCATTGTCCTAGATATTCCCGCTGATTCTCCTATTCCAATAATAGTGGGACGATCCTTCCTAGCTACCGCGGGTGCTCTTATTGATGTGAAGCAGGGTGTTCTCTCCTTCAATATTGGGGAAGAGAAAAATGGAATTCAACCTTCCTAAGGTTGTGAAGCAGCTTGTTTTTGAGGATGATGTTTATAGCTTGGATATGATTGAAAAAGCAACCCAAGAATCCTTGATGGCCATTTTGATTGATGATCCGTTGGAGTATTGCTTGACTGAGAGTGTGACCGAAGCTGACAATCTAGAGCTACTTGCTAATGTGCTCTTAGAATTGGAATCTAGTAATGAGGTGCATGAGACCGTATTTGAGACCCTATCTCGTGAAGACGTCTCCCCCATGGAGGAGACTCAAGAGGCACCAAAAAGTGAAGTTGAAGACTCTTCCATCCAATTTGAGGTTGAAGGAGGATCTTGATCCGGGGGATAGTGGCCATCTTCTCCGTCTACCTAATATGGGCAGAGTTTCTCTCAAAGGTCGACCTCCTCCTCGACCACCTTCACAAAAGTAGTTCATTGTGAGTACTTCTCTTCCTTTTGCTCTTTAATTATACATTGGGGAAAATGTTAGTTTTAACCTTGGGGGAGGGGAGTATTTTCTGTTTTGCATTGCATGTAGGTTGTTTAGAATTGCGTTTTTTTCGTTTTTTTTTTGCTTTTGTGTCGGTTATCACGTTTCCCCTGCATGTTCCTTTGTGAGTTCTTATAATGGTGTATTGATTGTGAATCTTTTTAATATGCTTTAGTTGTTAATATTACAATTGCATTATGATGATGATATGATTGATCACACTTTTGACATTGACCTGAGCATGTGGACTTTGCTTAAGATACATTAGAACCGAAACTCTAGATAATTCCTAGTGAGATTGTTTGCCTTTCTTGGACTACATTTGCAAAGTCCTCTTATTTCTCATGAGTGAAATCTCTTTGTTTGTTATCTCTAGAACTTGCTTTTAAATCTCTTTGAGACTGCATATAGGACTAAAAATGCATCACATTTGATTGAGACATTATATTTTTATGAGCCCATATTGTCCTTGACTACCCTTGATGATATCCTTCTCTTGTAGCCCTTTGATCCTTATAGCCTTTCTTTGTTAGCTCCACAAAAGTAACCCGAGCTTATATTTATATCCTACCTATCTAGGGGATTGAACTTCTATTTACTTTGTGTGGATGTGAGACAAGCTTGGGGTAATGGTAGATGATGGGGTGGTTAAAGATGTTTGATTATAGAGCGGTATCTTGTTGTTTATATCCAATTTACTCCCTTCTTTTTTGTTACAAAGTAAGAAAGAAAATACAAAAACGAGTGAAAAAAAGGAAATAAGTGAAAGAGAAGAAAAGGAGCAACAAATAAACAATTTGATAGATCTTGGGTTGGGTTGTGTATTTATGCTTATTGTAATATCAATTGAGTTGGTGTTGTTTTCATATGAAGTTCATATCTCCTAGATTTTTCACCCCATGGCCAAAAATTTCATCCATGCCTTATAGAGTACCTTGGCCCCATTACAACCCCTTGTATGTCTCATGATTGTGTTTTGCATTCTACCTAGCAGTGGAGATCTAGATTTGGTTGCAAGCTTATGGTAGTTAACATTCAAAGTTGAGATATAACATTGAGTGAAACACATACCTACATATATGAGTGAGAGTGACATGTTCTATTAATCCGGTGAGGTCTAGAGTTGAAGAACTAATATATTATTGTCATTGATTGAGAAGCATGCTAGGAAGGGATTTGTTTTTTATTTGATCTTTCGTTGTTATCAATCATATGTCACTTGGATAGATACCTATTTTGTATATTACTTGGATTCGTTGACGTGTGCTTTCTTATGACAAGCAAGGTTCAAGCTTGGGGGAATTTGATAGCATGCATTTTAGTCTAGTTTAGTTCATGTTTATTTCATCTTAGTAGAGTCGTTTTGCGTCTTTCTAGTCTTGTTTTATCTTATTTTCTTAGTTTTCTTCATAGAGTTGGTATCTACTCCTTTCTTTGATGATTACAGATGATTTGGCGGCATTATTATTGGAGTTCATAAGCATCCATGGAATGGTGTTCGTGTCAAATAATAAGCGAGGCGGGAACCCAAGGAAGAAGGGCTCAAGGAAGGACGGGAGCAAGCCAACAAAGCGGTGTTTGAGTGAGCCACCCCAGAGGGATACTCGGCCCACTACTCGGCCGAGTATGAGGCCGAGTATCCACCCTGCGCCACCATCTTAGAGGTTTACTCGGCCCATTACTCGGCCGAGTATCGGGCCGAGTTCGGCACCCCTTTTCCGAGATTTTGGTGTTTTGACTTGGAACTCTTGGACTTCTTTGGGGGTTACTTTTGGATGACCTTTGGAGAGTTATAAAAAGGGGTTTTATAACATGTTTAGGAGACCATCCATCCACCTCCCTCTCTATCTCTCTTTAGTTACTTTCAAAAACCTAGTTTTGCAGTTTGTGGAGATTATTGAAGATTTCTCAAGGATTGAAGTTTTATGTTCTAGATTGAATCAAGTATTTCTCTTATTCTCTTCTAGATTTATGAATTTCTCTATTCTTATGATGTTTTTTTATTGATTCTCCCATTATGCATAGTTAGATCCATATTTCTAGGATTTGGGTGATCCCAACAATGAATTGATAGGTTATCTTTTTGTGTTTGTCTTTGAAAGCATGAATTCTTGTTTGATTTAATTCTAGGGTTCTTATTGAGATTGAGATTATCAATTAGAATTCTATTAGGTTGAGTCTGAAAGGAGATACCTATAGATTTCAATTAGACACGACATGAGTCTGAAAGGAGATTGTTTGTGTTGGATTTCCTAGAATTGAACCCGAATAAACTTGTTTGTTCTTGTGGAGATTTAAGTAATCATAGAAACCTAGGTTAGATTGGACTTAGTTGAGCACGAAAGTGAATGCTAACCCGGTCTAGTTCTAGTTTCTAAGTGCCTATTAGTCTATGCTTGATTAACTTTGCACGACAGTGATTGTTAGTTGGAGTTTAGATGCGTCTACTATTGTCTGAAAGGAATTAGTAGATATATTTAATTGCTTACCGTCAAATAAGTCCATGCTATTCTTTGATAAACGCATATTGTAATCTACCAAGGAGTTGTTGTGGTGATCCTTGATCCTAGATATTCCTCATTCATATACCTTTCCGAAGTTGTGTTTTCTTAGTTTTCGTAGCATAATTTACAAATTATCTTATTAAGACTTAGCTTACCAGTTTAGTTACAAAGATACTACTTTGTCCTCGTGGGAACGACACTTGAAAAGCTACAATTGACCCCATATGCTTGTGGGTAGGTTTAGCCCTATCAACAAGCTGCAAGTTAGTTGAACCAAAAATAATATCATCAACATAAATCTGGACAATAAGGATATCGCCCTTGACTTCCCTGATGAAGAGGGTCTTGTCCACTAAACCTCTCTTGTAGCCGTTAGAAAGTAGATACGAAAGATAGTCACACCAAGCCGAGGCGCTTTCTTAAGCCCATAAAGCGCTTTGTCTAGGAAGTATACATGATCTGGATAAGCTGGATCTTCAAAACCTGGTGGCTGCTTGACATACACTTCCTCATTTAAGTTACCATTAAGGAAGGCTGTCTTGACGTCCATTTGATACATCTTGAATCCTTTGTGTGCAGCATAAGCGATCAACAAACGAATAGCCTCTAGCCGAGCAACTGGTGCGTATGTCTCATCATAATCAATGCCTTCTTGTTAATTGTATCCTTGAGCAACAAGTCGAGCTTTGTTACGAACCACTGCTCCACTATCATCCAGTTTGTTCCTGAAGACCCAGCGCGTACCAATGATGGTTCTATCACCTGGCCGGGGGTACTAGACGCCATACCTGATTGCGCTTAAACTCTTCTAGTTCTTCTTGCATGGCAATAATCCAGTCTGGATCCTGAAGCGCAACTAGTATGTTATTTGGTTCCTATAAAGAGACAAAAGCACTACAATCAAGCAAGTTAAGAACGTTAGAACGAGTTTGGGTACCTTTCTCAAACTGAGATATGATTGCCGAAACTGGATGGGCATTCATTTATTGATGATTCTGCACAGTGACCTCAGTATTATCTGGTAGAGTCATCGTGGTAGTCTTGGACAAGTCTCTACTTCCACCAGAATGGTCACTTGGTCCCGCTTGAGGACTACTAGGTCGCGCTTGACCACTACTAGATCCCGCTTGAGAGCTAGAAGGTCCAGCTGAAGTAACTGAGGGTGTTACCTGACCTGAGCGTGATGATGACGGTGTAGCTTGATCATTGTTGAATGGTCCACTTCCTTGATCTATATTCTGAGTGTTGTCCTATAGAATAGCTTCATCATTTGGATTGCTAACTTCTGGAACCAAAGGTCGAGAAGCGCAACCTCCACAGTCGTCATCGTCACTTTCTATACCTGGGGAGGGTGTAGAAGAATGCGCTTGAAGAATGTGTGGAGAAGCTTGAGGTAGATCAGGGCTAGCAAATGGATCATCATTCATCTCTGCTACGCTATCAAGCTGTACTTCATCAAACTTCACATGTATGCGATCTTCTTCCCTCGGAGTCCTCAGATTGAGCACTCTATACCCTTTGCTAGAAGAAGCGTAACCTAGAAAGATAGCATCGTCGTTCCTGGAATCAAATTTGCCTAAGAGATCCTTCCCATTGTTATTGACGTAAGACTTGCAACCAAACAGTCGTAAGTGAGAGATATTAGGTGTACGTCCTTTGAGAAATTCATATGGGGTTTTCTCTAGGATTGGCCTTAACAAGGCTCGGTTAGTAATATAGCATGCCGTGCTCACAGCTTGTGCCCAATAGTAAGAAGCGACACCACTAGAGGGTAGCATTGTACGTGCCATCTCTTGTAGGGTCCTATTCTTGCGCTCAACAACTCCATTTTGCTCAGGGGTTCTAGGTGTAGAGAAATTATGATCTATACCCCTTTCATCACAAAATGATAAGAACTCTCCATTCTTGAATTCGGTTCCATTATCAGAACAAATTGCACAAATGGGGAGCCCCAAACTCATTTCTATTAAAAGCGCAGGAGTATGAAACTTTTCAAAGGTTTCACTCTTGTATTTTAAAAAGAGGGTCCA
Organism: Phyllobates terribilis; assembly: GCF_046119375.1. NCBI lineage: Eukaryota > Metazoa > Chordata > Amphibia > Anura > Dendrobatidae > Phyllobates > Phyllobates terribilis. The sequence continues at coordinate 46,345 of NW_027367492.1, read as the reverse complement.
GGTGTAGCGAGAATAGTCATCAACTATAACAAAAACGAAGCGATTACCTCCTTTACTCTGAGTACGTAGTGGTCCACACAAGTCCATGTGGAGAAGCTCAAGAGGAGCCTTTGTCTGCACTACCTTGATCGAAGGAAAGGAGCTTCTAGTCGCTTTGGCCTTGGAGCAATCTGAGCATGATGTCATTGATTCCACTTTGATCCGAGGAAGACCATGAACCAGGTCCTTGGACTGTAACTTATTGAGTAAATGTAGACTAGCATGTCCCATTCTCTTGTGCCAAAGACTGGTCGTCTCATCGAGTGTATCGAGGCACATGTTGTTCTTATAAGTGTAGGAGTGGTCGAACAAGTATGTATTATCAACGCGCTTGCCCTTAAGAAGAACTTCTTGCTCAGGGCTGACCACTGCACATTCGCTTGTGCTGAACCAAACTTTGTTTCCTCCTTGGTTGCATAACTGAGCTACACTTAGTAGATTGAACCGAAGGTTCTCCACTAAATTCACATCTTTGATTTGAATAGACTTGTTTAGATGTGCACTGCCCCGCGCTTTGATTCTTCCCTGCTTCTTGTCACCGAAGGAGACGCTGCCTCCCTCCTTAGCTTGAAATGAGAGTAGTAACTTTGGATCGCCCGTCATGTGACACGAACAACCGCTGTCGATGTACCACCTACTCTGCATTCCAACCTGCAAAAGAAGAAATCAAGCTTTGACCTCCCAACGAAGCTTGCGCTTCGAGGGCACATTAGACATAGCTATTGCTGAACTAGTCTTTTGGACTGGCTCATAATAACTAGGATCATTCAGATCGAGCACTATATGAGGTCTCGCTTCATGAAGCGCACCTCCTCGTGCTGAAGCGCAACCGTCATCAACAGGTGAATGTTGATAACGTGTATGCTTGCCCTTAGGTTTAGACATTGGCTTGTAGGGATTGTTTTTGAGGATTTTCAGTTCCTCACACTCACACCTATCATGACCATTCTTACCACAAAAAGTGCAGTAATGGTTACCTCTCACGTAACCATACTTCCCTTTCCCTGGTCAAAATGGTTCCTTTTTCTCCAATTTCATAGGTTGAGTAGGGGTTCGCGCTTGTTTCACATATAAGTGTTGCGCTATTTCGCCATGAAACCATTCTTTGGTTTCAGATGGTTGTTCCTCAAGAACCTTGATTCTGCTCTTCAAGTGAGAGTTCTCACTCTTGTAAGCAGTCAAGTCTTGCTCAAGTGACTTATATTTTTCAGAATAGACACTGATTTGAGGAAAGCTGGTGTTAGAGGAAGACTCCTGGAGGTCATAGCCCAGTCCAAGTCTAGCTTTCACAAAGGCTATTTGGGGAACAGACCTTGCTTCCACTAGCTTAGTCAGATCGTCAAGTTTGGATATAATCAGATCAAGCTTCACGTCCTTAGTTGAGTCAGAGTGCCTTTCCAACCCGTTCCCATGACAACGCTCACAAGATTTAGTTAGGAGAGTGGGCTTGTCATGAAAATGCTTGGAAAGCTCAACTATATCTTCCTTTTTACAATTAAGCTCAACCATCTGTTCTCTAGCTTGAGTAGCTAGAGACTTGTGTTCAACCATAAGTTCTCTTAAAAGAAAAACAAGATTGCGCTTAGGCAATATATCAAGGTTTAGATCGGCTACCTCTATCTCAGATACAGAGTCTGAGTTGGATACAACACCAGCCATCAAGCACACATTTGCTTGCGCTCCATCGTCAGAGTCATCATCTGATTCACCCCAAAGCGTGACAAACGCTTGTTTTGGGGGCTGCTTGGTGGAGCTCAAGCCTGGAGTCACCTTGGCATGAGGACACGCCTTGGCTAAATGTCCCTTCTCATTGCAATTGAAGCACGTGAAGTCCCGGACATCGCGCTACTTGGCCGTTGGATCGCGCTTGAAGCCACCTTGTCTTTTAAAGAACTTCTTTACGAGCTTAGTCATCATGGAAACATCACGATCGTCATCACGATCGTCTCCCTCATCATCATTTTCTGACTTCTGGAGAACTCGAGAGAGTTTGAGCGCCATGCCCTTGGTTTCCCTTTCCGAGTGTTTTTCTTCGTTATTCTTGATCTCATGTACCTTGAATTTCCCTGCAAGAACAGAGATAGGCAATTCTCTTGTCTCCTTGGATTGGAGAAGAATTTTCTTGAGAGTAGCATACTTGGAATTCACCCCATGGATGAATGCCATTGAGTACTCACATGCTTTCTTTTTCATTCCAGCTGACAACATTTTATCATATAAAATATGACAACGAGAGTGGTAGTCGGATACAAGTTCATTTTCTCCCATCTTAATAGCGCAAAATTCTCTATTAAGTTCAAACAGTCGGTTGTCTTTCATGTCCTCGCTACCTGAATGCATATTGATGATAGCAGTCCACATTTGTTAAGCCGTGGGTAGAGACATAACTTTGTCAATATCTTTCCTGGAAAGCGCATTGAGTATGAGCTGTCTTGCTTTAGCATTCTTCACCATTAGATGATACTCCTTTGCTTCCCACTTTGTGTCATCTGTCTTAGTTATCTTCTCATCACCTTTCTCGATGATTTTCCAGCATTGATAGTCGGTTTGCTGGATATAGTTCATGGTCATGGTAATCCACCATTCTAGTTCACCTTCAACGAGTGTGTGAGGTTTGGCTAGGGAATTTCCAAGATTGAAGTTCGCCATTGTTCGTCTCTTTGCTTAACCCTTAAAATCTGCAAGAAAGGATTAGTGCAAATTGGCTAACCAGTAGCTCTGATACCAATTGTAGGATCGTGTTTTAAGCAGCTATTGATCAATGTCTATATAGTACATTAAGCTATAGATACACAACTCAAAGTATAATATTGCGCTTTTATACTTAGAGATGCGCTTGACCTAGTTGGAACACTTAGTAATGGATTTACTAATGTCCTTGAATGCGGAAATAGATCAGAAAACAATAAAGCGCGCTTTAAGTGATTAAAGCGCACCTCAACTTGCACAAAAGAGTTTATCAAATGGTGAGAACCCTAAGTCACTACTTGACTCGGGATAAAACTCACCACTACTGTATTGATAGAAAGAGGTTACAACTCTAGCTTTAACTCGAAGCTCACTCTCGTATTCTCTCTTCTAACAACACTATGTTTCAACTCTAAGAACAAATGGCACTTCACTCTCGATTACAAATGAGTTCACTCTAAGCTCTTCTCAGCTTCTTTCTGATTTCCTCACTTTGTAACACTTAAGAATGATAGCTATAGTTCACTATTTATACACAAAGCTTAAGATACAACCACACTTAACTTCGTGTAACAACTTCGAACTTAGCTAGCTGCCACCTCATCAATCCGTGTGCTTTGATCAAATTGTTAGAGATGATCAACGGCCAGAATTAACTCGGTTTGTTTTTCAACTTGTTGATCGACGCCATGTCAGAAATCCGTGCAACACTCGCTAACTAACTTCCTCCACACTGGCAATCCTTGGAGTTGCTTCAAAGAGAACTTCAAATCCTTCTCGCACCCCACGTGCACACAATTTGAATTCTCCCGCTCACCAACCTTTCCACGCATTTGGGAAGTATTCTTCTGCGACGGCGTGCATCCTTTGCTACAGTGGACTCTCGTGATCAAAAATTACTTAGCTTCATTCAAGCGCGCCCTCTTGGCCTTCGAAGCTCGACTACACTTGCTTCTCGACTTGAATAGAATTATTCCAACACCAGTTGCGAAACTTGTTTTCTTCGCTTGGTGTAAAGCGCGACTGAGAACAGTCGAAGCGCATCTCTTGGTGACTAAAGCACATCCCATCAGATCTTATAATAATCTGGGAAGCTTAGAAACACTAAGAGATTAGATAGATTGGTTTGTTATCATCAAAACAAAGAGAAATACATTGAGCTTTCATATGACTATCAAAGCTCAACTAACAAAGTGGAGTATTATTCTTGAGATAATCGGGTTTAGTGTAGCAATGGGATAGAGGATTGTGATGGTGTGACCACCTTTGGTGGTAGTGTGGCTACTCTGCACAGGTTATTATTGAGATCTGCAACTGGGTCAAGCCGCGACCAATTCCTAGCTCTATTGATGAATGGGTTCGGATTATGATAGTACATGAAGTATAGATTGGTAATCAACATCGTAATTGTTATTGAAAGAATCAATCTTATTTATACAAGGAGTCTAATTAAAATAGGAGAGGATACCCGTACACTTGTCTATGATATCACACGTATAACAAGAAGATAAGAATAAGAGGTTATAATGAAATGAAGATCATGAACTATCTAACTAATTTCTGATGTGAGCCAATCATGATAGTTTAATTTACAAGATTTAACACATATTCATAGGAGTTATGAGCTACATTAGCTGAGTTGTGATCACCCGAGCTAGAAATGAGAAGATCAAGTATTCAAGAGTTTTTACACACATTTAGAGGAGTTTAGAGAAAAGTTATCGATGGAGCTACAGAATGGAGAGTATTCGCATATATCAAGTAGAAGTGTAGCTGTCAGAAGTGAAGGATCGACAGAGTGAGGCCTGTGCCCCGCGCCTTTATCATCGTACCCTACGCCCTTGGCCTAGTGCAGTTTTTCCCTTTTCCCACATGATGGATTATGCTGTTACAAAGGATAAGAGAATCTCACGGCTTCCAACCGCCCCGGCCCGCGCCATATCTGTCATGCCCCACGCCTCCACTAAAATGCAGAATCTCCGATTCACCTTTGGAGATATACTTAGTTTTTCTATATATTTTTTATATTTTAGCATTCATTTTAGTTTTTTTTTCCGTTACTTGGTAGAATTAGATTAAGTTGGTCTCCTATATAAGGAGCCTTTTTCCCAACAAGTCAAGGTTGTTCATTAATTTCACTTATTTTGTACATATTCAGAGCATAGTTATCATGAGGAGCTAAGTTCCAAACACTGTTTTCCTTTTCTATAAGGTCCATATGGAAGTTTTAGTTTGTTAAGTGTTCTTCTATTCATGTTGATTCATATTATGTTGATATTTTGCTTCCACGATTATCATTTTATTGCTTTGTATGATTGGTTAGATTGACAACCTATGCATTCATGATACATTGCATATTATCATCATAGGAAAACCCTTTACTTGTGTTTAGACTGGTTGGGAGCACAAGTTAAATGACGTAGTAATACACATAATTAAGGTTTGTGGATACACCTTTTGAATCGTCTTAATTGTTGAGATTTGTAGATGCAGGGTTTGTTGGCTCGTCTCAAGGATTAATATTTGGATATGCTTGTGTGTGGCTCGTCTTAATTATACCTATTCTTGGTATCAAACGTGTTCTACATGGATCTGGTTAGTGAATGTAGGATATGATTGTGTCTTTAGGATATGACAACATAAGAATTAATATGAATAAGTGACAAGGAACACAATGATTGAAACTAAGATGGAAATATACATGGATTAGTAAAGTAGAACAATAACCCAAGTATAATCACAAACAAATCAAACAATCCGAATCTGAGTTATGCTAGATCTGAATACTATTACGTTTTTGTGTGTGATCGACTCCTTACTTCCACTTAATAATATTAATTGGTATTGAGGATAATAATTACTTTGGCACTCGTATGTGCCACGACACGCATATGAGAAAGGCTTAACCTAGAGAGGCCGAGCCACGTCAGTTTCCTTAACACGCCCCCGCAAGCTGGATGCCTGATGGAAAAGTCCAAGCTTGTATAGTAGAGATTCAAACCGCGGTCGAAGCAAACACTTCGTAAGAACATCAACTAGTTGGTCCTTAGTTAGACATGAGTCACTCTAAAGGATCCTTGTTGCACATGTTGGCCTTAGTTAAACAGGAGTCACTCTAAAGGTTCCTTGTTGCACATGTTGGGGTACAAAGTGATATGCTAGTGCGACGTGCTCCATACAAGAATGAAAACTGGATTTCAAGATAGGAAAGTCTCCCCCTAGTTTTCGCAGTAATGAACTAGTTAATAAAGTTGAGATTGAGTTCAACAAACAAGGAGAGAACCTACACCGCTGACGCCTTATTGACAAGATCTCTATACTCCGCCTCGGTTGATGACCTTGCCACTGCTTTTTGTTTCTTGGAGTTCCACGATATGTGAGTGGATCCTAATTACAATATGTATCCCATTGTAGAGACAAAGTCATCACAATCCCTTTCCCAGTCCGCATCCGAGAAGGCGTGCAGTGTAGGTGCTGGATTATTAGACACTAGAATGCCCTAGATGAGTAGTGCCAACAAGGTACCTTAGAAGATACTAAAAGGCAGCTCAATGCTCTGAGGTGGGATGTTGCAGGAACTGGGAGAGCTTGTTCACCGAGTAACCCACATCGGATCGAGTTAGACCAGGATACTGCATGCTTCCAACAATGTCTTGATAGTCGGTTGGTGAAGGCAGCAAAGTGCCAACATCGTTGAGAAGTGTATATGTGGTAGAAAGAGGCCTAGAAACTAGCTTATTATTCACCATTATAGCCTTCAACATGACATCATTTATGTATTTGTGTTGAGATAAGAACAAACCATTAGCTTGAGTATTGACTTATACTCCCAAGAAGTATGAAAGCGGGCCAAGATGTTATAGAGAAAACCGAGTTGCAAGCTTGCATATAAGGCTACCAATAGAGTTTGAAAGGTTTCCTCTAACAATTATGTCATCTACATAGACTAAAAAATATATAGTTTTAGCCCTTTTATAAAAAAAAGAGACGAGTGTGTTAGCAAATCAATTGAATTCAACAACAGAAACAGAAGAAGAAGATCAAAATAATTTGTGTGTTTGCTGGAAGATTATGCCTTGTATTAATAATAAACTTATGATGCTTTGAATAGGCTTGCATAGACAGGGAAAACAACAAACAATTACTGGCTTCCCACAATCTACGTACACATTGGTAGACATGATAATGACTTTTACAAATTTAGTAAAACCACTAATACTCTCCTAAATAATATCCCAGCAAATAAACAATTTCTAAATACTGAACAACAATTTAAATATATAATAATAAATTCAAATCATATTTCAACACCTTCCCTTGATTTGAACTTGCACATTCCAATCTTCTCCATGAAAAACATGTGCTTCATCTAACTTAAAGCCTTTGTAAAGAGGTTTACATCTTGCTCATTTGTCCCACATAATTTGAGCACAATTACCTCATCAAATATCAGCATCCTGATATAATGATACTTAATCTCTATGTGCTTTGTCCTAGCATAAAAAGCAGGATTCTTAGCCATACCAATGGCTGAATAATTGTCACACCACAACTCAGTTGCACTTTCCTGAACACAACACAAATCACTCAACATTTTTCTTAGCCATACATCTTTCCTTGATGCTGCACAAGCTGCAACATATTTAGCTTCAGTTGAGCTCAAAGCCAAAGTGTCTTGCTTCTTTGAACTCCAAGTGATAGCCCCTGAACCTAGACAAAAAAAAGACCCTGAGGCGCTCCTCCTATCATCCAAGCACCTTCTGAATCACTGTTTGTGTGTCCCTCAAGCTTGAATTCTTCTCTCAGTTCATACCAGATTCCATACTCAGTAGTGCCAACTATATACCTTAGGATCCTTCTTGTTGCTCCCAAGTTTTGCTTAGTTGAAGAGTGCATGTACCTTGATATCACACTCACATTGTATGCTATGTCAGGCCTTGTGTGAGTGAGATAATTCAAACCTCCAACCATGATTCTGAACAATCTCTCATCTCTATTCTCAGTTCCATCACTCCTCTGCAACTTCTCATTTGTGTTCATGGGATGATTGTAGCTCCACTCTTTTGCATCTGAAACTTCTTGAGCATATCCTTAGCATACTTCATGGCACATAAATATGCCTTGCTTTCTTTTCTTAACTTACAATCCAAGAAAATACTAAAGCAATCCCAAGTATGTCATTTCAAACTCACTCTTCATTGCAATTTGAAAGCTTGACACTAACTTCTCTATGTTGCTGAAGTAAATTATATCATCTACATAGAAACATACCACTATGAATCTGTTTCCTCATTTCCTTTTGACATACAAGGTTGGATAATTCTCACTTCTATCGAAGCCACTTGCCATAAAGAGTTCATCTATTCTAGTATACCATGCTCTGGGGGGCCTATTTTAGCCTATAAAGTGCCTTGTACATGCCAAGAACTTTCATCTCTTCTCCTTTCTTTGTGAAACCTTCTAGCTGTTGAACATAGACTTCCTCTTGAATTTTTCCATTCAAGAAAGTTGATTTTACATCAAACTAGTGCACATGAATTTGTTACTGAGCAGCTATAGCCAACACAAGCCTTATTGTTCAAATCTGGCCAAGGGTGAGAATGTCTCCTCATCGTCTATTCCCTCCTTCTGAGCGTAGCCCCTGGCAACCAACCTTGCCTTGTGCTTCTGAACACTTTCATCAATGTTGAACTTTGTTTTCAACACCCACTTCAACCCAATAACACTCTTCCTATCTAGAAGTTCAGTCAGTTCCCAAGTCTTGTTCTTCTAAATAGAACCTATCTCTTTTGTCATGACTTGTTTCCATTCACTATTTCTTGCAACTTCTTCATAGCTACCTGGTTTTATTGCACTCAAAGCAAAATCACAATTCTCATATAGCACAGTGAGTGATTTATACGTTCTTGGTGCAGACTCACTTGATGAGCTTAAAGCTGAGTTACTTGCTCTTGAAATGGGACTCAATCATCCTGAGCTTGGTGAACTTAAGTTGCTTGATGAAGGTAAAGTGGGAGATGGACTTAGCAGGTTGTGCCCTTGATCAAAACCCCGCTCTTGATCAACTTCCTCAATTCTATCAACAACAATAATTTCATTTTGAATTGACACAACATGTTTTTGTACCCAATTCACATAGAATTCTCATCAAATTCAACATTCCTACTAATAATCACCTTCTTTGCTAAAAGGATCATACAACCTGTATGCTTTGGAATGTGTGGCATAACCAATAAACACACTAGCTTGGTTCTTACATTCACCATAGAATATGCAATGCTCCAAAACACCCTGAGATGACTCACACAGGGCTTCTGTTCTCTCCAAGCCTCATAAGGAGACTTGTTCATAACTGCCTTAGTTGGAGAGATGTTGAGGATGTAAACTGCCATAACCACAACTTCACTCCAGAACTCATTTGGCATGTCTCTTGCCTTTAGCATACTCCTGACCATCTCAACTACACTACTTTTCTTTCTTTTAGCTAACCCATTTTGCTCAGGCGTGTATGGAGCTGGCAACTATCTTTTGATGCCAAATTCATCAGAAAACTCAACAAACTGGTTTGACAAGAAATATCCTCCTCTATCTGTCCTCAAGGCCTTAATCTTCTTGTTGCATTGATTCTCCATTAGCACTTTGAACTTCTGAAGTTTTCAAAAGCCTCAGACTTAGCTTGCAGGAACTACATCTAGCTCATCCTGCTATAGTTATCTATGATCAAGAAGAAATACTTCCTTCCTCCTAGTGACTCAATTTGCATAAGACCACAAAGATCAACATGAAGTAGCTCAAGCACACTACTTTCTCTCCATGCTTTTCCGCTAGGAAATGACTGTTTGGACGACTTTTCACACATACACCCTTCACAAAGTTCAAGCTCTCCATGTTTTGGTAATCCATTTACCATTTTCTTTGCTTGCAACAACTTCATTCTTTGCAAATCTAGATGACCATATCTACATTGCAATAGCTAAGTATCATCATCATCCTTCACTATAAAAGCTTTCTCATAGTTTGCAGAAAGTTCTAAGGGAAAAACCTTGTTCTTTCCCATAGCAACACTCACAATAACCTCATCTAATTTCATATCTCTTATGCAGCAAGTGAAATCATCAAATTTCACAGAGAATCCAGAACATAGGAGATGACCAACACTGAGAAAATTATAAGAAAGACATGGGACATACTGAAAATCATAGATGAACTTTACCTTACCTGTTTCTATCATCATTTCAACTATACCTTTCCCTTCCACCTCAAGCTGTTTTCCATTGCCAAGCCTCACCAGATTCTTTCTTGACACATCAAGATCCTTGAACAACTCCTTTCTCCAGTCATATGGTTAGAGCATCCACTATCGACATACCATACACCACATGTGTTCTTACTAGAATCCCGAGTTATAAGAAGCTTCTTTTCTTGCTCCATAAGATCTGAAAGAAACAACTTATATTCTTTCTCAGCATAGTTTGATCTTTGCTCAGTTTTATTCTCTCACACATCCTTTTCCTTCTTCCAGCATTGTGCTTCCTTATGCCATGCTTTCTTACAGTAGTAGCACTTAAACACTTTCTTTTGCCGGCAGTGTTCCTTACTGTCATTTCTCTGACCTGATCTCCCTTGGAATCTTCCTCTGATCCTCCTCTACCTCTTCCTCTTTGGTAGCTTTGACGGGATCCTTATCTGCCATCATCTTTTCCCATGGAAGCTTTTTCATCTCTCTGGTCACTCCATCTAACCAGCATCTCTTCATGAGATTGCAAGGAACCTATCATCTCATCAAAGGTATAGGTTTCCATGTCCTTTTATTCTTCAATTACTATCACAATGTGGCCATACTTGGTTGTGAGACTTCTCAAAACTTTGCCAACCACATGTTGATCTAAAATTTCCTCACCATATGACTTCATCTGTTGAACAACACCAAAAATCCTTGACAAATAATCTTGGATTTCTCCTTGTCCTTCATAAGAGTAGTTTCAAACTCTCTTCTCAGTGACTGCAGTCTCACTGTGATCATCTTCTTATCTTCCAGGTATTATTGCTTGAGCACATCCCAAGCTTCCTTTGACGTTGATGTTGATGCAATCCTAGGAACGACCTCATCATCAAGATCTTGTTGTATGAAGAACAAAATTCTTTAGTCTTTCTTCCTCTTCCCTCCCGATGCCTGATCTGGTTGTTCTGTACCATCATCCTCGAACCCTTCTTCAACAAGACTCCACAGTTCTTGTGAATTGAAAATAGTTTTCATCTTCAACCCCCAAAATTGATTTTTTGAGGCCTTTGAAGATAGGCAATTGAGATGACACATGTTGTTTTCTCCAAGATTTTTTCATCCTTTCTTCCCATGTTTATCCTGGTGTTTCCTCACAAATCTTTCAAATCAATTGAATTCAACAATAGAAGAAGAAGAAGAAGAAGATCAAAATTTTCGTGTGTTTTCTTGAAGATTTTCTCTTGTATTGATAATAAACTTTTGGTACTTTAAATAAGCTTACATAGCCAGGAAAAACAAAAAAAAAACAATTACTGACTTTCCACAATGTACGTACACATTGGTGGATAAGATAATGACTTTTACAAATTTAACAAACCATTGACAATCTCCTAAATAATAGCCCATCAAATAAACAATTTCCAAATACTGAATAACAATTTAAATAAATGATAATAAGTTCAAATCAGAGTCTTATATGGAATTTATAAGACCAATTTGAAGTAGAAACCCTCTTAACTCATTGTACCATGTCCTAGGTGCTTGTTTTAGGCCATAAAACACCCTATTCAATTTGTAAACATGAGATGGAGCAGCGGGATCGATAAATCCGGGTGGTTGAGTCACGTACACTTCTTCATGAAGCGTGCCTGGGAGAAAAGCGTTGTTGATATCAATTTGACGAATCTTCCATCCTCGAGACACGGCTAGAGTGAGGATCACGCGTACAGTGACGGGCTTGACCACATGACTGATTGTCTCATTGTAGTCCCATCACGGACTTTGATGGAATCCTTTGGCTACAAACCGGACTAGAATTGGTCCACCGAGCCATTATCATGGTACTTTACATGATATACCCATTTGCATCCAACAAGGTTCTGCGTTGGTGATGGAGGAACCAATGTCCAAGTTGCATTTGAGCAAAGAGCATCATACTTGGTTTGCATTGCAGCATGCCATTCTGGGTCTTTCAAGTTTGAGTTTGGTTCTAGGTTCAGTTGGAGCAGAGACATGGGCAACAAGGTTTAACTTTTGGATTGGTTAATGATACTGTATTTGGAGCGAGTTACAATACCATGTTCGGCTACATCGTTATGGCATGGCGGAAGCGGTTGTAGTGGATGGAGTCTGCAAGAGTTGGAGTTGGAGTTGGAGGTTGATGTGCTGATGTGGGTGACAAGGTTTGGGCCGGATTTTGTGGGCTTTGGGAGAATTTTGATCCGAGATTTGGGGAGTTGATTCGATCGGACTGATTATGTTGGTGTATTTTTAGAAGTTTGTGGCGTGATTATAGGAACTGAAATATTGACCCACTCATCAAGGACGTGTTTGGATGGTAGTTCTTGTGGTGCTAGTGTTTGAATGTGAATTTATTTTTCGATGAACTGAACATGGCAGGACGTGTAGATTCTTCTTGTGCAAGGATCCATGCAATAGTATGCATTTTGATTGCCAGATCAGCATACAAAAACACAAACACTAGACCGAGCTTCAAATTTATTAGCATTATATAAGATTTTAATCATAGAAAACACATGTAAACAAAACTCTTAAATTTTACATAATCAACATCTCTTGAGAAAACTTTAGAGTACGAAGATATGTTGTTAAGAGTAGGACTTGGAAAACGATTCATGAGATATACCGCTGTAAGTAAGGCGTGAGGCCATAGATTGAGCGCCATACCCATTTGACTGAATAATGTAAGACTAGTTTTAACAACATGCCTATGTTTTTGTTCAGAAAAATCATTGTGTTCCTAGTATATGTGGAGGTGATATAAAATGACTAATACAATTTATGCTTAACAAAATTCTTCAAAGCTAAGAATTCACCACCATTACCAGAGTAAAGTATTCTGATCCTTTTCTTGAAAAAATTTCAACTAAAGACCTAAAATTTAGGAAAACTGAGTGCACTTCTGATTTTTTTCTTAAGAAGATATAGCCACACATATCAAGAAAAATAATCAACAAAAATCACACAATTATAAGATACAGAAGTTCATACATCCGAAAAAATATTTCATGAAATTCCTAGATGATGATGATGCTGAATAAATTTGAAAGTAGCTGATGAAGGGTGTCATAGTTTATGATCCCTTGACTGAGAATTGGAAAGACTATCAATGGTGACCATGGGGTTGCCATGAGGCCAAATGTGGACACCGTCGATGCTATGACCTTTAAGGAGTGTTGTCCACGTTTTGGTAACTTTCCCAAGAAAGCATTCACGTAAGAAAGTCAAGGCATGGTTTATTTGAGATGTAAATTTAGAAACAGAAATTGTATTTGTGGACAAAGATGGAACACAAAAAATGTGTTATAGATAATAAACCTGCGCCATTGCCCACAAACAATTCATTAGGGATAGAATATGGGTAGTGCAAGGAGAGGTTTTGAAGGTCATTCATCACATGGTGTGACGCACCTGAATCGACCAACCATGTGGGATCGGAGTTCCCAGTAACAGTAACATTGGCTTGTGGATGGGTTTGTTGGGATGGGAACCGACTGCTGGATGGAGTTTGGATGGGGTAGGTTTGGAGGAAGACATGAGATTAGGTCATCTCATGGCCTTGGGCTTTGCACCATCGAAAACGTCCTTTAAAAGGTTCAACATGGGAGGGAGCAGATTGACCAGCTTGGTTATTGGATGGGTAGTACTGGCTGTTGTTACTAGGCCATTGTTGATGTGTTTGTGGTGGGAGGTAGTGCTGTAATTAGGAGGCTGCTGCCAATGCATTGGAGGTTGAGTGCCCTTTTCCCTTTGCTTCCCATGCTGACGTTGAGCGTTGAGTGCGGTTGCTAGACCCGAGGATCCATACTTCATGTTTGATGGAGAGCTCTCGTGTGATGAACTTATCATGCAGTTCACTGAAGGAGATCGGAGTGTCCCAAGCATTGGCATCATCAACGACGGATTACATAGAACATAATCCGTTAGATCCACCGATTGGACCGAAGAACCTAAAGACGCAAGAAGGTCGGATGTGATCTTGATGGACTGCATATATTCCGTGATCGTTTACTTCCCTTTTCAGCAGAGCGAAGCTTGTCTATCAGTTGTTCACTTGTTTGATGTGTCCACGAGACGCCTTAGAAAAGGTCTTCTTCAACACCTTCCAGTTATCGTGAGTGCATGTCATATGGGTGACAAGAGCATGCAACGAATTCAACAAGGTTCCGAGAAGCGCACCATAAATGAGACAATCTTGTCTCTTCCAAGAAAGATGTGCTGGGTTGGGTATTGTTTGGGGAGGTGTGGCTGTGTTTGTAGTGGTTGCGGGCAGGATGACGAGAGATCCGTCAACATAATGGAACAGATCATAGCCTTCAAAGATAGCTTGGACTTAAAGACTCCATTGTAGGTAATTTGTTGAAGTAAGTTTGATAACATTTTCTAGGTAGATGATGGTGAATAGTGGTGTAGTATGATATGGATTGGGAAGTTGTGTAGTGTTGCCAGTAGCCATGGAGGCAGAACGTAGAACAAAGAGAATTAGGTTTTGTATTTAGGTCCAGGATTGTCCTCAGCTGTACCATATAGATTGGTAATCAACGATGTAATTCTTATGAAAGAATCAAGTTACTTATACAAGGAGTCTAATTAAAATAGGAGAGGATATCTTTACACTTGTCTAAGATTCACACCGTATAATAAGAAGATAAGGAAATTTTTATTGAAGATTATTGAGATAGTATCCCACATCCGAAATTGGGAGATAAAATGCCCACTATATAAATCCATGGATTACTCCTCCTTTTGCCAATTGGTTGTAGGATGGAACCCCATTGGGCTTGTATGTTGGGCCGGACTGCGCTTACGTGTGCGTACGTGCACGATCCCCTTGTCCGTGTTGAACGTAGGGCCCATGTAACTTGACATGGTATCAGAGCCGGGATTCGGCCTTGGGCCCACGAGTTGGTTAGGATGTTGGCTATAAATAGAATGAGATGCCTACCCACACTCGTTTGTTCAAGTGTCAACTGGGCCAGTTGAGGCCCGTTGCACTTGCGAGGGCGTGTTGAGATAGTAATTGGTTTTAGGATGGAACCCCATTGGGCTTGTATGTTGGGCCGGACTGCACTTACGTGCGTGTACGTGCACGACCCTTGTCCGTGTTGGACGTAGGGCCCAATTTGACAAAGATCATGAACTATCTAATTAGTTTTCCTTAACAAAAAGGAGGCAATTGCTTGTACCTCAAGGCCGCTAAAAACTGGCACTACAACAAAAGCTAGTTTGGGTGACAAAAACTTTCATCGCCCGAAGTACATTTTTTGTCACGGAATTTTTTAGTGAGAAGCTTTTTTTGTCACAAGATCGTCTCCGCAGACGCGTCACCCTTCCCTATAGTCACGAAATATTTGTTGCTCGCCTAAAAACATTATCCGTGACAAAAAATGGGATTTGTCGCACTAAGTCATTTATGAAAAATATAGTTTTGGTCGCCCAAGTTATTTGTGACAAAACCGTCTTTTTGTCATCCAAGTTTTTTTTGTGACAAAAGACACCTTCTGTCGCCCAAGTTTATTGTGACAAATGACACCTTTTGTTGCCCAAGTTTATTGTGACAAAATGCACCCTTTTGTCACCCTACATTTATTGTGACAAAATACACTGTTTTCTCGCCCCACGTTTATTGCGACAAAATACACCTTTTGTCGTCCAAGTTTTTTGTGACAAAACACACCTTTTCTCTCCCATAGTGATTCATGATGTTTGTGACAAATGCTGCTTTTGTCGCCCAAAATCATTAGTGAGAAAATAAATATTATGTTCTCGCACCCCGATTGCTGCTTATTTATACAATAATTCAAACTCAACACATTTTTTCTATCAATTTGTATTATATATAATAAGACGATAAACAAACATCCTTATCTTACGTATATGATATCACCAACTTACCACTATAAAGTTTATTAAATAATAACACATCGACTATATCAAAAGGAGGTTATCTACACATACATTTGTGTTTAGATTAGATATACCAAAAGTTAATTCTCAAAATGTCATCAACTCATCCTTGTTGCTTCTTGATAAAATCACCTGGACAAAGCAAACACATGTCAAAATGTCATAACTCATCCTTGCTATGAGGAGGTTATCTACACATATATTGAAGATGCAGATTGAAGGGCGGTTTTCCACTGCAAATGGGAGATTCTGACTCAGTTTTTGTGCTACAAACAATGTTCAAGGCTGATAAAATTTGAACTTCCCTGCAGAAACTTGAATTGAAGAAAATGGATTTTTGAGAAATCAAACTTGAATTGAAGAAAACAATGTTCAAAGTTGTCAAATTACTCATTTTGTACACCACTTGTTGTTGACTTCTTGACCCACATGAACACATCTATCCAATTTGAATAGTTAGGTAGAAAAATCCAATAGACAAAATATGTTTCATTTTCTATTTGTTCCTTGGCATGCTTGTGCTGGTCTTTAGTTTCAAATATGTTTTTGGTAAATAGCTTCAAAATCAATTAAGATAAATGATCCACAAATAAAATACATGAAACATACCTTAGTTCTAGATGTCTTTCCTTAAAGTGGCCAATATATCTATAGGCCAATAAAAAACAATAATAAACTTAAAGTTTGAGTAGGCTATAAACCTAGTATGCTAGGAGAATAAATCTGAAATCTGTTCTAAAATACCCTCAGTAATGACTAATACCTTCAATGATTCATTTTTCAAGTCAAGTTTAACATCCAAAAGAAGCTTCAGAATCTATACTGAATTAGGAGAGCATAACATGTTTAACAATAGACAACTTATACCTTCTTTCTTTTTATTAAGTCTTATTGAGTTCTAGTATTGGAAAGCATCATACTCACCCCTAGAAAGCAGATTGTCAAGTCCAATTTAACATCCAACAGAGGCTTAAGAATTTTTAATGAATTGAAGAGTATAATACGTCTAACAGGAAAACATTCTACCTTCTTTTTCATCAAGTCTCAGTGAGTTCCAGAATTATAAAAGCATAAATATGATTTGCAGCTACAATGTATCGTCACTGAATTCTGAACTGTATTCTCAATTGCAATGACATCCTAGACAATTAAGCTCATGCTATATTTATTACTGCTTTAAGCCATTTTGCCAAACACAAAAAGCAAGCATGGAGTCTAAGACTCTAAATGATAATTCTATCACCAAATTATCAAGCCAAAGAAGCATTAAGTCCTCCAAATCAAGGATGAAACCGAGCTAACAGTACACCGCCAAAGCACAAGAATTAATCATTATAACTCAAAGGCTAAGCTCAATAACAGATCACCCAATTCAATAAACATCAATCTAATCTCAGAAGAAACTAAAACTAGATGACGCAGGAAAGCAAATCCGAGACTTATATCAAACTGAGACTTACAAAGTGTGAATTGTGGGAATGGAAGAGATCTTCGAGCTCAAGGAGTTGAATTTCTTGACAGAGATCTTGGAAAGGAAAGATTAGAGAGTGGGTGAGAGAGCTATATATTATTATAGAAGATGGGAGCAGAGAACACTACAGAGCTGAACTGAAAACATAAATGACATTTAGCTTCACGTAAACAGTTCTATGACTCATTTCTATTAATAAGTAATCCGTGCGTACAAACTGAGATGATTACACTTTAAAAACTAAAGTAGATACAACACTAACCCACTAATTCCAGTAAATCATACTTACATATTACTTTACTTAACTTAATGTACTAATCCTAAGTGGCTGCAACACTAAATCAATTTTCTACAATGCAGTCAGTTCAATATTGATGTAAGTTAGTATTGCATTCTGTTGCCCTGTGTTAGAGGGTCTTGACGTGATTGCTCATACTCAATTTTCTACAATGCATTGAATCTGCTCATACAGTAATTAGTAAATTATTTTAGGAATCCTTCTCTATTTATTGCTGATGTAGAGGATCTGACACTTTTCAAGGACTCAACTCTTTTGTTTCTGCATTAGGCAACTTAAAATTATGCTACTATATTAAGTGCTAAACATGAAGGACTGAACCATAAAATATAGGTACAATGACATTGCTCCAGAATTTTCTACTCCCTCTCCCAACAAGGGCCAATTTACATAGGGATCAGTGGGGGCTACATCCCCCACTGAGACTTTTTTAAAGTAAATAAAATTGATTATTTTACTTTTTTTGTTGTATTTGGCTTCGAATACGATTATTTTCTACTAATTTATGGTCTAACTAATAATATTCTAGGTATTTTTTACTAAAAAGAGATCTCTATTTTTTTCAAGTGATAAGATTGATAAATTTCTTCATTTTTCGTATTTTATTTGTCTCTAAAAATGAATAGTTTGTACAAATATATGGTCTACCTAATAATATTATAGGTATTTTTGATATAAATAACTCTAAAAAAATTTCCCGGACTTTTTAAAAATTATATTATTTTAATAAATTTAAGATGAGCGATGATTTTCTTGTTTTGTCTGCCCTCGAATATAATATTTTTTCTACTGATTTATGGTCTAACTAGTATTATTTTAGGTATTCTCACTGAAGAAAGACCTCTAAATTTATTCCAGGCGATGAAATTAATGAATTTGTTCATTTTCTCATTGTGTCTATCATCCAAAATAAATATAATTTGTACTAATATATGGTCTACCTAATATTATATTTGGTATTTTGACTAAAATAATACCCTAAAGTTTTTTCATTTTTACCTCGAAAATTTTTGGCCCCTAGTTGATTCAAATCTTGGATCCGGCCTTGTCTGCCAAAGAATTTTATGCACAAAACGGCATTATTTTGTTTCTGTATTAGCCAACTTAAAATTATGCTACTGTATTAAGCGCTAAACATTGAAGGCCTCTCCATGTGTGTTTGTAGTATTATTCTGGAAAAAAGGCCTACACAGTTATTGATCTTAAAACCAAACACATAATTCATACCCGTGACCTTGTATTTCATGAAAATCACTTTCCTTTCCACTACATCAAAACACATTACCAGACTTCAACTCTACCTACTCTAACCTCTGACTTAAAACCAAGCTCATGCTATATTTATTACTGCTTTAAGCCATTCTGCCAAACACAAATAGCAAGCATGGAGTCTAAGACTCTAAATGATAATTCTATCACCAAATTATCAAGCCAAAGAAGCATTAAGTCCTCCAAATCAAGGATGAAACCGAGCTAACCAATACACCGTCAAAGCACAAGAGTTAATCATGATAACTCAAAGGCTAAGCTCAATAACAGATCACCCAATTCAATAAACATCAATCTAATCTCAGAAGAAACTAAAACTAGATGACGCAGGAAAGCAAAGCTGAGACTTATATCAAACTGAGACTTATATAGTGTGAATTGTGGGAATGGAAGAGATCTTCGAGCTCAAGGAGTTGAATTTCTTGACAGAGATCTTGGAAAGGAAAGAGTAGAGAGTGGGTGAGAGAGCATTTATTATAGAAGATGGGAGCAGAGAACAGTACAGAGTTGAACTGAAAACACAAAAGAAATTTAGCTTCACGTAAACAGTTCTATGACTCATTTCTATTAATAAGTAATTCGTGCTTACAAACTGAGATGATTAGACTTTAAAAACTAAAGTAGATACAACACTAACCCACTAATTCCACTAAATCATACTTACCTATTACTTTTCTTAACTTACTGTACTAATCCTAAGTGGTTGCAACACTAAATGAATTTTCTACAATGCAGTCAGTTCAATATTGATGTAAGTTAATGACATGTATGATTTGAAATAAATATTTCCGGTCGGGTTCGACCCACTGATTTCTAGATCAATCCGGTCTCGATTCGATCGGGTTTAAGTGCTTTTTCAGGTCGGGTCAGATTCTTACCAATCATATTCGGGTCGGGTTAGCGGGTCAAGTTGACTTTTGCAAGGTCTACCTCATACTGAATACGTAGTTTAAAAAATAAGTGAAGCTAATTTAAGCTTCCGAAAAAGCTAAGAAAGCCTAAGTTCTTTCAGAAGCTCCAAATATTTAGCAGATTGGTTTACTTTTACGAGGATTTTTATGGTATTTTTATATTATAAATTATTTGATTTTTTATGTTAACTGTTAAGTTATAAATACGTGTTACATAATCTATAGATTATTAGAAAGTCCAAAAATATAAACTCTTTAACTAAAATATTTTTTAATTTTGTATTAAATAAATCAAAAAATATTAAATATACTCAAAATGGATATCTATAGATAGATAAAAAGTTAACTATTAATATAATATTTTTTAAATAATTTTTAACTGACCGAAATATCAATTAAACTGTATTTTAAAAATTAAATAATTCATCCTATGAACTAATGAATTGATAACATGTGGAATATGCTTTAATCTACCCTCCCTTTTCACTTTTAGTTGAATGTTTGCCACTTGGCAAGTTGTGTAAAAATTAATTCTTACACTTTGTGTAAATGTAGACATTTTCTTCTGGTAGTAATCAAGAGAGCTTGTATTTCAACCGTGGTGCCATTTCCTTTTGGATCTGTATTTCAAATTCTAGTAATGAAGAGAGCTCGGGAAAAGTGCACAGGAAAAGGTGAAAAGGTGAAGTTGGAAAGTTGAAGATTAATTTCAACTTATTTTGGGCCACAAAAAAATATTTGTCACCTAAAATAATTTTGGGCGAAAAAAAATTAACATTTGTCGTCCTACAAAATCAATGACGACGAAATTCCAATTTTGTCACAAAAAGCTTTTTTTTGGGCGATAAAAATTGACATTTGTCACTCTAAAAAATCAATGGGTACGAAATTTCAATTTTGTCAAAAAGTGTCTTTTTGGGCGACAAAAATTGACATTTGTCCTCTTAAAAAAAATTAATGGCGACAAATTCCAATTTTGACACAAAAAGTGTCTTTTGGGAGATAAAAATTGACTTTTATCACCCTAAATAATCAATGACGAAAAAATATGAGATTCGTAGCCCTAAAAAAGTTAGGGCAACAAACTTTTTTTTTGTCACCTGATATCTATTTTCCGTGACAAAAAATATTTCGTTGCCCATAATCTATTTTTTATCACTAAAACTCCATTTTCTTGTAGTGTGGTATTGAAACAACCATATATTATATAGAAGTATTGCTCAAAAAAATGCACTTTTTTGGGCGTAATCCCAAATCTACCACCAACCTTTATATATCTACACACATATGCACATTTTTTAGTTTTTTTTTTAATTCCGTAAATATAATATAAAGAAGTTGAAAGTCTGAAAAGTTGCGTGTAGGGCTGTAGTGGACTACCTGACACAGATATGATATGACACTGACGTGGCACACCGTGATTGGATGCAATGGAAAAAGAATAAGAAAATACATTTGCTTAGCTTCGGATTAAGGTGTTTTAATCACCCAGCCCAAAACACTAATCTTCAAAGAGAGCAATAAATATATATTGTAATGTTTGATTATTTTCAGCTGGTTACCACACCGAAACGTGAGAGAGTACACCTGTAACAATACATGGTGATCCAATATACAAGGCATGACATGATCTGTTGTAAAATTCAAAAAATATTTAATGGCTTACAGAGTTTAGTGAATTATGTATTAAAAATTGAAAAATGTGAATATACGTCTTCAAAGAGAGCAATAAATATATATTGTAATGTTTTGAAAAATATGTATATGCCATCTACAACTGAAGTTGGAAAAAACCCCATATATTACTTGGTAGAGTTAACATTGCATAAGAAGTGAGATGGGTTGAGATCAATGTTGAGTTGGCGATCTCTTATTGGCCCGGATCTCCCTCCCCAAAACGTCAATCCGTTGCATTGCCCGCCAAAAATACTTATCTACTTACCCTCCAAATAAAAAAGAACTAAAAAATTCTCATATATGTCACACCTTTTTGCATATGTGGCTATCTTCAACCTCGGCTTACCTTTACATCCTGCTACGCTTTTTTATATGTATGTATTTACTCTACTTTCATCCACTCAGCCCCAGGAATATTCCAGCATTTACATACCTCGTACATCCAGTGAATTTCCCTGTATCCGATCCTGTCACAAAGCTCACCAAGCGATATAATAATGGGTAAGAATGTGGGTTGAGGGAAATTTTTACTGCTTACCTTTATGCTAAAAAAACATGTGCGATTAATTATATATGTAGTAGATTGTTGATTTCCGTTTTTGGAATTGAATCGGTCGTTTAATTATGTACACAAGCGAGTGCCTGATTACAGTAGTAAGTGGTGGGAGTTGGGTTTTGAGAGGAGATGGGTGGGTATACCAAGGCAAGCAAGTTTCATCTGGGTTGTTGACTTCGGAATCTATTCTGTACATGGATCTGGTGAAGATTATACGTAGCAAGTTGAGGATGGAAGATAATATCATACTTAAGTTCAGTTATTACCCCCTTGCTCTACCAGGAATCCCTCCCATCTATGTTGCTTGTGATGATGATTTGGAGGCATATAGGTTTAGCAATTCACGAGGGAAAGTCTTCCAAACAACTTTGTATTATGAGGTAGAGACTGTCGAGGATGAGGTGAAACCTTTTGTAATAGCGAAAACAGAGGAGATCGAAGTTTTGTCTAGCGCACCAGAGGTGGAAACGGAAACGCAGACAATGGCAGGAGAGAAACAGGTTCATGACAGGAAACGAAAGCGTGAGAACAAGACCATTCCTATTGAATTTGTATGTCTATTAACAGATGAAGAAAAGGAAGAGTCGGATGGAGAACATGACCATTCCTTATTGGAAATTTCAAGTGGTGGATCAGAGTTAGATGTAGTTGATCTAAATGATGGCGAAGATGTCAGCGAAGATTCATACTTATGGTGGGACAAATTTGTAGAAAAATCAAGTGCAAGTCTGCAAGAGTGGCCTGTGATGGTGCCGGGTCCAGCAGAGCTGTCATCGACCTGGTGGATGATTCATGCAACGATGTTGAGGATGACGAGGAAGAGTATAATCAGGATTTTTTCAAAGAATTGGATGAAGCTGAGCTGAGAGAGTTGAGGTCACACCATCCATATGCGGAAGCCAATGTAGTCCAAGACGATGGAGCGATGAGCGGTTCGGGAATAAGATTAGGAGCATTGTATGAAGATAAGGAGTGCTTGAAAAATGCTATTGTAGAATATGCTGTGAACAACTGTTTTGAAACCCGTGTGAAGAGGTCTGAACCAACACGTCTGTTTGTTGGATGCAAGGTCAGAAGTTGCCTGTTCCGAATCAATGCGACAATTATACCGAAGACGAGCACGTTTAAGGTGAAGAAGTTTAAGACAGAACATTCTTGTGGGCTTAAGTACACACACATCCCAGGCAAGAAGGCAACTACGTCATTTGTTGCTAGTAAAATACTCCAACGGTATGGTAAAGTCAATTTTGTTTCCATCATCATGCGTTCAATTGATCCTTGAGTAACTGTTTTGTTGTTCAACTAGGTACAACCTTGGGAAGAAAATGTTGTTGGAAAAAGCTATACAAACTGCTTTGAAGTCAGGAGGGATCGATGTCAGTTACATGAAAGCCTCTCGAGCAAGGCAGGTCGCTGAAGCCATGGTCCGAGGCACTGTGGAGGAAAGTTTCATGTACATCCATTCGTGGTTAGAGATGCTTAAAGTGGTGAGTCCTGGTTCGTACACATCAATTAAAACAGACTGTCATAACAGATTTGAGTCTTGCTTTTGGGCATTGGGATGTACCATCAGAGCCATCCCACAGCTTAGAAAAGTCAGTACAAATATAATGCGGTAGGATCAAAATACAGTATGGTAGGATCATATCAGTACCAGGGTGAGATAGTAATGTTGGGATGGTAATGTATGCAAATGTGAAAATATATTATATATGGTAGGATAGTTTCAGTACTATGGTGGGATGGTAATGTTGGGATAGTAATTTTTGCAAATATTTAAACATATAAGTTATTGTAGGATATTTTCAGTACTAGGTGGGATACTAATGTTGGGATAGTAATGTTTGAAATATAAGGTGCAGAAGGATAATTTCAGTACTCCGGTAGACTCATCTTAGTACTATGGTAGGATCATGTAAGTACTATTGTGGGATAGTAATGTTTGCAAATACTTCAGGTTGTTTCTGTTGACGGTGCTCACTTGTCGGGGAAGTTCCCCGGGGTTCTTCTTATGGCAGTTGCCCAAGACCCAAACAATCATATTTATCCCATTGCGTTCTCAGTTGTGGGTCCGATAGCAAAGTGTCATGGTCTTTCTTCTTCGAACATTTGAAACTAAGCGGTGCGGTCCCCGATAGTGTGGAAACTATCGTCATATCGGATAGGCTCGCAAGCATAAAGAGTGCTATGAAGGTGCATTACAAGTTGGCATGCCATGGTTATTGCGCATACCATTTGTACCATAATCTGAGGCCTTCGGGGAGTGGCCCGGGAGCTTTGCAGGATCAGTGGTTCAATGTTGCTAAGGCCTAAACGGTCGAAGACTTTGAGAAGGAGATGGATATGTTGAAGATGATGGCACCGCGCATGGCAGAAAGGGCCATGAGAGTACCTGTAGAATCTTGGTCAAGGGCACACTGCCGTTACAAGAGGTTCAACATTATGACAACGAACAATTCGGAGTCTCTCAATGCTGTACTAAAAAACGAACGTGCTTGGACAATCATCCCATTGTTCAACACAATCTTGCAAACAATGTCAAGGTGGTTCGAAGACAGGAGGAGTAAGTCAGGCACAGTGGATGATAAGCCAGCCAACAAAGTGGTTGTAACACTGGACTAACGACGTATGCAATCATTGTCATTGAGGGTGACCAGGTTAAGCCAGTATGTGGCTGAAGTGAAGGAAGGCTTCAAAACTTTCGAAGTGGACCTGCGATAGAGGAAATGCCATTGCAAGGTGTTCCAGAAAGACATAATTCCCTGCCGACATGCATTCGCAACAGCCTCTGAACTGAATGTGCGGGTAGTCCATTTTGCTTTCCTCCTACTATCTTAACAAGAATGTGATTGAAATGTACAAGGAAATTATCCGTGTTGTCCCTGAGTCCCGGTCCCAGTGGACTTTGCCAGCTCGAGTTCAATGCTCACATCCATTGTGGACTAGAGGTCCTGGACGACCAAGGTTTAACAGATACAAAGCTGCTTGGGAGAGGAGGAAATGCACAAAGTGTAACAGATTTGGGCATCTTGCAAGGAAATGCTTCAGCAACCGCTCTTGAAACATTAGGGATCCATCTTTTGGTGTTATGTTCATCTTGAATTGTGGTTCATGACTGTGTATAGTATATGACAGGATAATTTTAGGTGCATGACAGTATTGTGGTTCATGACAGTATGCTTTTAGGTGCATTGTTGTTTTGATGTAAATTTTGCGTGTCAACACCATTCAATGTTGTTGACTGTGTATTATATGTGACATGATAATTTTAGGTCTATGGCGATATTAAGAGAAGGGTACATAATCATTTCTTGACCTTTGTTGTTGTACGAAGCAAATTATGTTTAATCCATAAATTATCGGGGAATCACTAGTACAATTGACTTGGAGGTTACAATAAAAAGTGGTGGTGCTATGACGCAAATGAATATGAGTTATCTTGGCTCGTTGTCGTCTTCAAAAACTATCTATCCTTCACCCGTGACTCCCCGACCACGGCATTGAACTAGTTGTTGTAGAACTTCGTCGCTTTTGGGACTTGTAATCTCTTTTGACAAGACAGCAGCTGAGTTACATTTGAAACTAATAAGAAACCAAATATATCACAATGTAACTAACATTTATGAGATTCTTAGTGATATCATAGTATTTTACCATCGGCACACCATGGAACCCCCAGGTAGTTAAGATCACCGTAAAACCTCGACGCAGAGTCAACGTTAAGGAAGAAGAACTTACTGGCCCACAGTTCATCAACGTCGGTCGTCAAATCCCAAGAAAAGGTTCGACTCCTTCCTTTTTACCCAAACGGATTTCTCCCGTGTCTCCAACCGAGATGCTGTACGTGCTCATCATCACTCCAACATCGACGTTGACGTTGAAGGCTTTACTCAAGATGAAAAAACGTACAATATTTGCCATACCTGCGGGTGCAGCTGTGACGGAGGTAGTTATAAGTTTGGAGAAACGACATGACCAGCTCTGGGAAAGGTAACCGGAAAAGGTGAAATGGGTACATGTGTAGGGCGGCCCATCCTTGAACGACAGTGTATGCGAACTGGTTGTTTGGAATCTGGATTTGCACTTGTGGGTGCAAGCCGGTTGTTTTTCGGATGTCCCAACTCATCCTTATCGGTCAATATCGACATATTTGGTGGTGAAGATGAGATTCAATGGTGTATTAGGCAATGGTAAACATGTGATGTAGCATGAGTGTTTTATAGAGGTGAATGCCTCTTCAAAATATAGACGTTGCAAAAAAATAGAGTCGTTGGAATTTTTTTAAAAAAAGCCATTGGATTTCAAAATAAGAGTCGTTGGATTTTAGCAGTACGGTTTCCAAGTTCGTTACTCGGATTCTTGATGACCACAGTACCATTTTAATCCTGCCACACGAACACAATGTATATTGTGACAAGTTGGCTTAGAGTGACTTGGACTCCATAATTCTGTAAAATGGTATGAGAGTGAAAAGTTGGATTTTCATTAGCATTAACGAATAAGCATAAACGAAGATTGTCCTTCTCATTCCTGACCGTCCATATTTATATGCAGCTAAATAAATCCACGATCTTAACAATAGCAAAAGGGTCCAAATACACAATTCCATAATAAGACAAACAAGTGCTCTAAACAACTAAAATATGAACATCTACTGGCCAGGCAACATTGACACCCAATTCCCTCCACACACGGCCTCTACAATTTGCCGCCTGTGGCCGTCTATGAACTTGTCAGCCACCACATCAAGGTTCGCCATCCTATGAGCGAGCCATTCAATATGTTTTGCGCAGTACACTCCACAGTCGCCCCTGTTTAGTTTATGTGAGTTAGCTACAAAGTTATTCAAGTGCATGACAGGATACATAGAAGTCATGGTGACAATATTATCGCCCAACACCCCGAGCGACCTCCCAAACCCACACCTATCATATTTCATACAAAAAATTATCAATAACTACATACAGTTCTTGTATAAAACACGTCCTTCCATGATCGTTTCTGAATACTGTCATGAAGATGTATTTTGGGATAACGGAATTTCTCTCGAATACATACCTGAAATACCAGTGGCCGTCCCTGGAGTGAATAGGGGATTCTTCTCTCAGATGCCACTTGCTTAGCTATGTTGGATGTCTCCATCCTCCTCGAGAGAGATGTTGTGAGTGATTTGTGGAGCTCTAGGTAAGAAACCCTTCCCCATGGATACTCATAAAAGGTTTCTATCCTCTCAAGCAGTTTTACATGGAGAGGGTTGACTAGCCTTTTCTTGTCACCCCCAAGCAGAATGCCCTCTACTATCAACAACATAGCCATCTGGAGCTTGTGAAAGTCATATGGCACATAATGGATAAATCTCTCAAACAATTCATTCGCAGACATTGTAGATTTGTTGAAGAAATTAGTCATTGCAGTTTTCTCTCCTCTCCTGGGTTGAACTCTTCCTTCCCCACAATTCAGACCAGTAATCATGCTAAATTCTTTCATGGAGAACCTAGACTCTTTACCACACACATCATACCATGTCTCGTACTTCTTACCACTATCTAGCTGCTTCATCAGAATAGCATGTATTGTCTGGGAAGAGAATGACACTTGTTGAATCATTTCAAGCACTTTACCAAAAGGCCCATCCTTCAACCATAGCCAATCTACATGACTCAGTTTCTGCCTAATTTCATAATAGTAAGCTGTTCTAGAACAAATGTTGATCCTGCCATAAAAATCCTCACCAGTGTAGTACATATACGGAATCAACATAACAAATTCGTTTTATAAATTTCATCAGAAAATAGACATGCAAACATTTTAGGGCTTGTTGATAGGAATTAAGCACTATGACAGGACGAAGATTTGTGCTTACACCGCGTTTGAATAGTAAGGGCTGGATTTGACGTTTGCTCTTCCCCTTCGCCATCTTGGCAGGGACCGACTGTTCTTCCTCGACCAAGGCATCGCTCTTCCCCCTTTTTCTCTTTCCACCGGCCTTGGGAACCTTACTGACATTAACGGGAGCCGCTTCCGCCGCCTCCGTCTGCGGCGACTCTTCTAAATCGGCCGCCGGTACTTCGTCGTCTTCGATTTCGTCTAACATGTCTCTCATCGTCTTAAGCTTAACCATTCCGACTCGAATTTGTGAAATCGGGTTGGAAAGAAGCCCTAAGTTTGAGTTGAAGATGAAGATGAAGGAATGGGTAATGGGTTTTGGGAATAACTGCTACATATTTGATTTGAATAACGACTACAGATTTGCTTGAGTTGAGTTCTACCGATGAAGATAATGGGGATTGGGGATTCCTTTTGATTGTCTAAAAATAACGACTACAGTTTTGATTTGAATTTAAAGATCTGTTTTGGGAATAACCGCTAACTCTGGTAGTTAGTTACTAATTACATAAATTTAGGGGGTTAATTCTCTGCACCTACAACTCTACACTAATATCATATTTTAATCTATTTTTTATTAAAATATTATATGTTTTCTCTTTTTCTTTGTTAACAAAATGAAATGTGCATAGATTTGTAGATATATAAAGGTTGGTGGTAGATTTGGGATTAGGCCCAAAAATGTGCATTTTTATATTAAACCCCCTATTATATATGGTTGGAGAGAAATTTTGGTTAACATCATCATTTTTTATTGCAGGAAGAAGATTGGGGTGACATGTCATAAGCAATCTAGAAGAAAAGTTAGCTTTAAGGTTAGGCTTGGTATTGTTTGATTCTTATCTATTGTTAACCTTCTCATGTTTTGGGATTAGGTGGGGTTAGATGGTTTTGAGTGTAGCCACTAGAATGGTTCTAATGGGTACTGTTGTTGCTTTCTTTGAGGATTCAAAATGTGAGATCCCTTGAGAGAGTGGTCCTGGTATCTCTCCCCTAGTTTGTAGAGTGCTGTAAGGAGGTGCGGTAGTTCTTTGGGTTACCAACTCTTGTAATGAGGTATTTTTATCATTTTTTGATATATATTTACCTTATCAAGAAAAATGTTCCATTTGGTCAAATTTGCCGGAAAGAGAAACGAAAAATAAGCGAATCTATACCAATTTCATTTCTAGATATATTTATCATAATTTGTTGTGTCGAGTAAGTGTTTCAACATTTGTATAAGGAAGAGAGTGTTTCGCTTCATTTAATACTCTACCACAACACAATATTGAGGAAACAAATTCCTTGTCCACGGGAGTAGCAAGGTTATTTTGTAGTATAATGAATAATGATATGAATGTGGTTTAGATTCATTTCCTTTGCATTCACATTACCGAAATACGCTACCAAACGGTGCCCAAGTCCATTAGATTTGGTAGTCTTCATAAGTGAAGCTCATTGACAAGCTACCTAGCTAGCTAGCTAGTCAAGTTGCATGGCTCAATCAACATATTCTTGATCTGGTTCTTGATGTCGCCGTCTTGGTCACCAAACCCATCTCCAGTGTGGTAAAAGCAGTGAGCCACTCTTGCCGTATTTACGATCTGAATTTTGACATTCAGCTGCACAGTAGAAGACTCTTTAAGGAGCTCCATATTGATCTTGTTCCATGTAGTCAAAATTATCTTCTTGATTTTAATCCTTGCTTCCTCTTCCGTGACACCCACTTCCCTCATGTAGCACAGGATTGATGAGGGCGAGTCTCCTCTCTTAAGTTCCGCCTTTTGAACAAACATTTATGATTCAATTAGATCGATGAGACGTAATTAATTCATTTGACAGAAAATAATAGAAGTTGATTCTTACAGCAGTGGTGGCCACATCATTGCAAAGCCGGATTATAAGAGAAGTGCAGTATACAAGATCATGCATGTCCTCCAATCTGACATTTAGGTTTTCTACAGTTAGGACTTCATCTCTTCCAAAGAGGAGAATCACCATGGATAGCAAGGGACCAGATGAAGAAACCCAGCCAGTGTTCAGATACTCTTCAAGTGTTGGTGTGAATCTTTCATTGTACCTTCGCGCCTCTGTCAGCATAGATTTGCAGAAATCCGCCCACTGCAGTTGAAAATGTAGACATTAACTCAATCAACCTCTCACAAACACTATACAAAACATGTACAACATGAATGCTATTTCTAACTACAATACCACTTTTTGTAGGAATGGTAGTGCACCACAAAAACCAGTTTCCTTGAGAATTTCCCTAGCAATCTCATTTGTAGTATCACTTAGTAGTGAGAAGCACATCTTCATGAATTCTGGAAGCTGGCATGTTTCTTCCCACTCCCACCTACAATGCACAGAAGCAATACAATTCAATCAATATAATTGTTGATGATGATGATTGATCTTCCATGAAATTAGACACGAATGGTTTGTAATGGAAATAATACAGAGAAGAAGGAACTCATAGCTTATCCAAACTACCTATTCACAATATTTGTGAAGCACTCAAGATCATCCAGTGACCGATAGACATCATAAATGTCATCTAAAACCAGTATGAAACTGATCACTTTGGTAAGACATTTCCTTAAACACTCATAATGTGGCTCCGGAGCGATTCCCACAGCAACCACGAAACTTTCTACCAAACGGTTCCTCGCAAAGCTCATCTTCTCTACAAGTCCAAGGCTCTTCCAACACCTACACTCACACAAGCATAGTTCATAACCAACTAAAATGTCATGAAAAGGTCCATATTTGGATTCTAGATAGTCAGAAAATTTATATCACTTACAAGGATAAGTCTCTTAGATCTCTTTGGTGAGTGGCTTGGACCCTTTTGAAATTCATCTTAGCAAGCTCAAGCAACATGGAATTTCTCTCAACTTCCATCCCATATGTATCAATTTGTTGCCTTACTTCAAACCATTGCGCCTTCCAGTGTTGAGGAAGCCCCAAAGTATTGACCACTTCACCACCATGTAAAAGTGCATTAGCCTTGATCAACAAGTTATCATCTTCCACAGCTAGATAAGAAGCTTCATAAAGCTCAATAGCTTCCTTAATGTCTTGATCCTTGGTGTCCTTGATTGCACCTCTGTCGTCTAGAAACTCAGCTAAAACACCTGCATAAATATAAAGTTCAGTAACTAAATTTCAGTTTGTAGATTTCTCTTTAAGTTTTAGATATGTATGAATACCTTGGGAGACAATGTAACCATGCTGCCTAAGGAGCCGGAAACAAAGTGCAGCATCCTTTATGGAGTTAAGGTTTGTGTTAAGATCTGATGCTATAATATCAAAACTCTCAACGATTTCCTTGTTAAAATGGCTGGTGAGACCCAGCTTACAAATATTGTCAATGAGCTGAAGCTTAACAGATACATCGGTCACTTGATGAAGAACAGTAACAAGTTTTTGTTTGAGCTTCTCTTCCTTTCCGTTATGCGTTATAATCTGCATAATATGATATATACAAACTAATTCTTCAACACAAGGGCATGAAGCTAGATATATATGTCTATTATTATAATAAAATGAACAACAAGATCGATCTAACTTATATTATTTGTAACATTGATCTCACTTCATAATCGGTGACAAGAGTTTGTAGATGATCGTAGCTCCAAATATTGGGTTTGTAGTATCCGAGTGGACGTCCATTCTCTTGTTCTGATGATAGGATGATTGAGTTTTGGACATCTGGAATATTATACTCCATTTCAGACAAGATGAATTGGAAACAGTAGAAAAGCTACATGTTGGTTTATTTAAGGTTTTGGGATTTTTAGTTTATATAGGCATGCAGTTGGCGTCGCTAGTTAAGAGTCCTATATACATTCATCTATCAGGTAATTAATAAACTTAAAACGTGCAAACAAATATGTGGTACCAAATTGTTCGCTTCTGGATTCGTGTATCAATTCACACACTTTTATTTATTTATTTTTGGTGGAAAAAACAGTTTTATTTTTGATATAACGTAGATAGTGATATTTGTTCAATACTCAACACAACAGTGCAGGCTAGCCACATATGAAAAGCTCAATTATCTTTTGTGTGAATTTGATTTTGATAAAACAATATTTGCGTGGTATAATTTTGGTATCAATATTATTAGAGAGGTTCTGGTGAGTATAGTTGTTAAAGTGAGTACATGGGTATATATTTGGACTGTCGAATCGAAGCGATTGACGGCTCATGAAATTCATGCGAGAAAATGAGAAAATAAAAGGAGGAACTATAGGTGCGCACTGCCTTTAAAATTTCGGTGGCATTTTCGAAATTTTATTTAAATCTGAGCATTTGGACGAATTAACCCTGTGAAAAACTAAAAAGAACCGAGAACCCTAACTCCATCTTCAACCTAACGAGATCTCCTCTAAAGAACTCTCCCAGATTCTCCGATAATCTCTAGCCGCTCCATCAAACCTCCTCCTCTCGCTACTCTGTAGGGGGCTCCATATATGCGGCCTTGAAGTCGACGGGAGAAGGACTCCATATATGCATCCTCGAAGTTAGTCCTCCACCACCTCTGCCGGAAATGTGTAGCTTAACCAATCGCAATTCCGATCTTAGCCGGAATCATTCTCTAGAAGTTCGATCCACGACATCTTCCAGGTCCGTACAAATTCATTAACTTGGGAAGTTTTAAATGAGATTTTTGATGTCAATTTTATGAATTGGAGATTCTAAAGCGGTAATTTGGTTTTGAATTGGAAAACGGAGATGGGGCAATACTAAAATCATCATAGGTTTCCCGAGAACATCCACCGACAGATCCACTGTTTTCCATCCTCGGATTTTATTGTAACTATCACACAATCTCTTGTTAGTAGAATTGATTTGTTTTAGCCTTTTTTCTTTTCCAATGACTCTAGTCTTCTGAATTGGCTTTGCATATGCTAAATTTTGAGTTTGGGGATTTATGAGCTTCCTTTTCTTAGATTGAGTTGCAATGGTGCAAGCTTCTTGAATGCTATGGATGTTACTAAAGGGGAAATTGGAGTTCTTGTAGTAAGTCTGGTTGTTGTTTCAATGTGTTGTGAATTATAGTTTTACTTTAGCTCTAGTGTTATAACTTGCTTTCCTTCACAGTTAGTAGCACCATGTACCAAGCAAACCAAGTAAATTTCAAGAATTATGTTTCTTATGAGAATTTGTGTGAACTCTAAATGTTATTGTACTGTTTTTTATAACATGAAACTATTCATGTAAAGGTTTGTTTTATCCAACATAAGTTAACTTAAGTGCAAAAGAAACATAAACAATAATGAGATGAGAAATGTAGCTACTCTAATTTGGTGTTCAACTTGTTTTTTGTATCTTTGAATATATTGGGAGTATTCATATAGATCTTGCGTGTGTATCTTTATTAACCAATGCAACTACATGTCGGTTTTATGGATGTCATAAAAGGTTTGAATTTCCTCTTGTTGTTTCATTTTTTTCTCTCAGATGCCAACAGATGCGAGGTGATGCAGCACGACTTAATGGTTTCCATGGAATGATCATGAAATGTGAGTTTGAAGAACCCAAACGAATTAGTGAAACTGAGCTAAATTTATGTGATAATACACTCGAAATACAACTTTGATTCTTCTTAATCAGTTTTGACAGTCAGACAATAACAACATTGGATATTGAATCATGTAGGATTGTTAAATGGGCTTGATCTTAGAACCGAGATTCAAGTTCCTAAGAGCGGAATTCAAGTGTAGTGTGTGTTTGTGTAATTCTTGAAACAAAATATAAAATAAAAACACTCTTTTCTATTGAAATGAATCACAAGAGTTACAACCTAAGTCGAATACACATTTCTTAGACTCGACACACGATTCTCTACTTAGGCTTGTACAAACTCTCTTCTCTCAATAGACTTAAGCTGCTTCTACTACTTCACCTCACTAGCTCTCTACTGATTAACTCGGTAACCTCATACAAACCCCAGAACGTCACCTTATATAGGTGAATGATAAAATATATTTCCTAAACTAAATTATTCTAAATCATCAAGATACAATGAATCCATAGAATAATATCTAACATAATCTTCAACCGTTTCCTTAAATGAGGGAGCATTTCCAAATATAGGAACTGAGAAAGATCCTTTCCATATATGAACGCTCGGTCCCCTTGAGCTTTATCCTTTGGTCCCCTTCGCGTACAGATATGTATAATACTCTCGTCGGTCCCCTTGAGCGGTATCAGCGAGATCACTCTTTATTGTCTTATCCTCTTCTGCTTCCTTGAGCAATATCATCGCTATTCAAGCTCCTTAGTTCCTTTGCTTTTATACTTGATAAACTGGCTACTGATCCTTGAACATGATTCCAATATAAGCTATATCATAATCCTGCAATGAATCATTCAAGGTAGATATTACAAGCAATAAGTGTTTGTTACCATTAAAACTGAGGAGACGAGGGATACGAACCAGTTCTTAGTTCCTATCTTGTGAAAGTGCTTGAGCTGTGCAGGTATACCTTGAACCATTTCGAGAACCTTGATATTCATAGCGTTTTGCTGAATGAGAGCTTGTTCGAGGTCGCTTGCCTTGGGAAGCTAGGAGAAGTCCTCTTTCTCACCCTTAACTTTTGTAGGTTGAGGAAGGGGATCCATGTTGGAGTACTTCAGCAAACGACACAGGCCTTGAACTGAGACGATGTTCTCACAGGGAGTTTCAAAGACATGGTGATAAATACATAGCTCAACCATAATGTTCTTCACTAGATGTGGGCATGGAAGGGAATGGGTTTTGTGTTGGCGAGATGTAACCATGTGAAGAAGGATGATCTTAGGGGTATCAGTGAACTCACCCTCCATTGCCTGACGCAAAAAGGCAAGCGTATGCTATATTGAACGTATATCACTTTTCTTGTCGCGGGATAACGTTTGGATCAATATGTGATGAAGAAGCTTGTCCTGGAAGCGCAGCTGGTTCGTCTTCAGATAAGTGATGTTCCTTCGACCAAATAGAAGCTGCGGGGTATTGGCCTTACCAGAGGCCAATTTTTCTTGGGCAAAGCTGAGTACCCCTCACTGGTAGGGAACCGAAGCACCTTGGCGATGAGCTTGGTATTGATGGTTATGGGTCTTCTCCCCAAGGGAGTAAAGCTACCATATAGGATTGGCCAGAGTATGGGTTCATCGGATTCAGACTGGAGTAGAACTTTCTTATTTCATTGTGGTCGACAACATACAGCTCTTGCTGAGGCTCCGACCAGCGAGTGCGCTCCAAAGTAGCTACGGTTGAAGCAATATCGAACTCCTCCAAGTTGAACGTTTTCCAGAAAACCAACGCCAATAATGATTGGATCGATGAGAGAGAGCGTCTAGAAATTACCCATGGCAGGTGGAAGTGAGATGTCGAGCTGCATAGCGGCCTTTGGGCATGTGGAACTGCTAGTAGGGGTGTAGGTATTATGGTCTTTTGAGGTGGTGGAGAGGAAAGGGAAGGGACTTTGGCTTTCTTGGCTATGGAGGAGGTACTTGCGGTGAAGGGTCGTGTGCGCGACTGGCGAGACGAGCTTCCTCTATCACCTTGAAGGAGAGTCGGCTTCGGCGACTTAAGGCCTTTACTGATTGCCAGATTAGTGCTTGTGGCGATTTCTTGGACTATGGATTTGGTGAGGTCGATTACCTGATGGTTCTTTGAGTCACTAAACTCGGATTTGGATTCGCTCAGGGATAGGGTTTCAGCCTTTTCAGAGCTTTCTTGGCATTGAGGGACTTTTGGTGGAGGAGGGTGTTTGAGAGCTTTAGTTGAAGGTGGTGGTGAAGCTGCTTTAGTGGTTGGTGGTGGATATGGTGATTTGACAGTAGGGGCGGGAGATTCAGCAGTTGTCGTAGCAACAGGAGGTGGTGTCTGGGCTTTGCTTGTGCTTCTTCTTCCACCTGAGCTTCTTGCTTAAGTTTCTTGAAAGAAAGAAACTCAACATATTCGGCGGCTTCAATGGACTAAGCAGAGAGGTTTGTGGTTGAGGAGCTTGCCATTCTGTTTGATTATGATGCTTGAGAAGAGACAGAGAAAGAATGAGGTGATTGATAATTTTTTATTGTTTGTGAGTAGAGGAGATTCCAGTGAGAGATTTGGAGAGAGATTGATTATAGAGGTGAACATAGACGGTGAGGCAAGAGGCTTTTATGGAGTACCTTCAACGGTCACAAGGTCTAACGGTCAGAGCTATATCTTCTGAGAGATATCTTCTTGGGAACTCAGTGACATTCAATGGCTCTTTTGTGCAAACTAGGAAGAAATGCGACGTAGTCATTACCTTTTTTAACTAGCTGTTTATTTCGGCCAATCCCCATTATTTTGGTCGGTCCCCAAAAAAATACCCGTTCCGTTCCCATAAACAAGTACTCGGTTCCATAGTTTTTGAGGAGACTTTCATGAAGCAATATTGGAATAGTGCTTAAACTCGGTTCCAAAACACAACGATAGAACTGGGGAGACATATGCATACATTTAAATAGTGGAAGGACAAAGGCACTCAAGCAATAAATACATATGCACATTCCATTCAAATCAGGGAAGGCTATTTGTCATATAAGTTAATATTCCCAGGTGTGGACTAATGGTCAAAGGGAGCGGAACACAAAGATCGGGCAAGGGACTATCTTATAAGCACAAATCATATCTGGGGGCTGTTTGAAGTGATTTAGACGCGATCATTGTGCTTATTTTTCATTGCTTGAAAGAGAGAGCATGAAAAGGTACACAAATCATCAAGAAACAGTGCAAAGCAAGGGCGTAATTAACAAGGTCTTTCTAATTGCATCACACAGAGCATGTGAGAGCCTAATACCCCTAAGGGCACCGTTTTAAAGATAAGTAACTAAGTCCTATGTTCACAAACTTAAAGATAGCAGATAATCCGTAGTCAATGGAGAGGGAACTTACAAGAAGGGGGTTGCTCAATTGAAGGGAATCATTCCCAAGAGAAGCCTCAGGGTTGATAAATGTGTCCTTTCTAAGGCCTTTATGAAAATATCGGCTATTTGATCCTCAGTCCTGCAGTTAGTGAGCTCGATGTTCTTCTTCTCCACATGATCACGGAGAAAGTGATGACGAATGTCAATGTTCTTTCTCCATGATTGATGCACATGTTTCTTGGAGATATTAATTACGCTGGTGTTATCACACTTTATTTCAAGCGCGCCCATTGAGATGTAAAAGTCTGAGAGCTGCTGCTTAAGCCATAAAGTTGAGTGCAACACGATGCAACGACTATGTATTCAGTTTCAGTGGTTGAGAGGGCGATTGAGTTTTGCTTCTTGGATCCCCAAGAGACAAGGCAAGGGCCTAGCAATTGAGCCATTCCAGAGGTGCTCTTGCGATCAACCAAGTAACATGCATAATCAACATTTGTATATCCAAAAAGAGTAAAATCACAATATTTAGGATAGCACAGGCAAAGATTGTCAGTCCCTTTCAGGTAGCGAAAGACTCGCTTGATGTTGGAGACATATGATTCTCTTGGATAGGATTGGAATTTGGCACAGAGGCTCATAACGAATACAATATCTGGTCTGGAGGTAGTCAAGTACATAAGGGAGCCCACCATTCTTCTGTAAGTTGCCTCATTGGTCAAGGGGCCATTCAGATCAATGTCTAACTTAGTCAATGTGGATACTGGAGTGTGCAACGACTTGCAAGAATCCATGTCATACTTCTTTAAGATTTCCCCTTAAATATTTATGTTGATGAATCTGTATGCCTTCGTGTAGGATTTTGACCTCCGTTACGAGCATATCAAGTAGCTTTGATCGGCTAACACTTATAAAAGAGTAGCTCAATCAAATCGTTTAAGTTTTTTAAAGATATGAATGTTGAAAACACATTTAAGCTAGTATAATCTCCAAGATAAACACAACAAGCTAGTAAGCTAGTAAGCTAGTCTATAATACTTTCAACTTAAAATGGTTAGTATAAGTTCGGCTCGAATGCAAGATTTTCCCAAGGTGATAACCCTAAGCTTATACTAAGGTCGGGATAAAACTCACCACTAATTAGATTATATTAATCAAGAGTAATTACAACGATTTGTAACAATCTCTCTCAACACAATCTACGTTCAGCTCAATACAAGTGATCCTCTCTACTCTCAAGATGATTTGGACCAAACACTAACCTCAGACAACCTTGGCTAAGAGTAGTTTTCCTCTAGCTAATGCTCTTACCAATTCTTTCTTGATTTCTCCTATCAACAAGTGAGGTTTGCCCTAAGCACTCAACCCTCTAGCTTTCTCTCTAAAGCTTTTATCTCTCTTTGTTCTTCTCAACTCTCATGTGCCTAACATAGCCTATTGCACATATTTATAGCATTTCTAAACTTATTCTTCGAGTACAACAATCCTATAATTTATGGCAATGAAGAAGTCCGTGTGACCAATCCTTCCATGGAGGCATCAACGATTCCACGCGCATTTGTGCTTCTTCTCTTGAATAACCGCTTTGTCCACATTGGCAATCCTCTTCACACCAGTTGCTCTTCCTTCATTCCTCCCTCTTGGAGATCCCCGATCATCACTATCCATAGATAGAAATCTCACATTCACCTATCCTTAGCTTCTCAGCCTTCCCTTAACTGCGCCCTAATTCACTACACGCTGATGTAGGATTTCTCCGTAGGACTCACTCTTTGGCACTTGATCACTTGTACACTCTCTCTGAGTTTGAAGCGCGATCCACTAGCTCGCAGCGACTCTCTTCGCTTTAGCTAGTCCTTCCATCTCCACAAATCATCACTTGGGTCTTCATTTTCTTCGTTTATTTCTTCAACACTCCCTTGGAGAGATTCGCTTTCCCCGCTAGGCTCAAAGCTAGCCTCTAGCTTGTCCGCTTGTGTCAAAGATACTCTCCTAACTCCTCGAGCTATTCCTAAAAAGCTTATCACACACAATGGACATCAAATACGTATGTTTATCCTCATAAAAACAAGCGAAATGATTGAGCTAGCTAGTTCCACACTCTAGCTCAAACTAACAATTTCCCCTTTTTAATGATGACAAACACTTAAACAATAAAGTACATTATATTTCAAAATGTACTCAGTTAAGCTTAAGATATGCAATGAAGCTTAATCGAATACTTTCAGATATAACAAATTAGTTAAATATCTTGCTAAAAACACTAAGCAAGTCTACCTTTGTTCCCCCTTGGACCAAACTAGTCTAAAATCTTCCCCCTTAGTTGAATAATGTATGTACCTGTTTACTTCCCCCTTTTGACATCATCGAAAAATGCAAGTGTAATTCATGCAAAGGGAACTAAAGTGAAGTCATGAAACAAGCTTAACTCATTAATCATGTAAATCAAGGCATTCAGTGCAGAAAAGAAAGGTGAAACTATGCAAAAAGAATAAGATTATAGAAGCAATCAAGCATACTATATAGTCAATAAAACCTTACACATTTTATGAGCTGGGAAGTTCACGGGATTACTAGTTAAACAATTATCAAGCAAAAACAACACATAGAAGCACAAAATAAACTCAAGCTTTTAGCACCCTAAGCATCACGCTGACGGGCAAGAGACACCAAATTCTGGAGAATACTCGCTTGTTCCTCTTGGCGCTCGGTCATAAGCTGAAGTTGTGTGCTAATTTCAACAGGAAGCTTATCAATTGTGTTAGATAAACTATGGATAGTAGAAACTACTGAAGACTGAGACTCTCTGGCAACTGGTGTGACTAGCTCTCTAGACTGCGTACACGAGGAGCTGACGGCTGGTGGGAGTTGCTTGGGGGTTTAGAAACGAGCTCAGTAACCTTTTCCTGTGTAAGCACATCAATGAAGCTGGTCTCAAGATTAGGCTTGTAGAGACCTTCTGCCTTCAACATGCGAGCAATAATATGTAGAAAGGGAAGAGGGATACCATGGTGTGCTCGGCTGACAACCATATGTGAAATCATGATCTGCGCGGTGTTGATTAACTCCCCATTCAAGCACGCTGCCATAATGCAACAGTTGCTGATAGTCACGTGGTCTAGGTTGGTGTTTCTGGGCATTATGTTTTTCACGATAAAGTGGTGTAAAAGTCGCTTGGACGCTGAGAGGTGATTAGTCTTCAACGTTGAAGGGACATTCTTTCCAAATACCGCTTCCTTGATCGTTGTTGAATCTGTCGACCAATTCTTCTTGTGTAAGCGGGCCAAACCCAAACAAAGAGCCATCTGGACCGGGCTCTTGACCAATTGCATTTTCAAGGTCCTTAACTATGAAGCTTTCTTCAGTGTTGTTCATCCATAAGAAGTTGATAGTAGATGGTTTATAAGAAGAAGAAGAATTGCTGGAAAAGCGAGAATAAAACTGTCTAACAAGGTCAAGATCAGCCTTGCTTACCTTTGTCTTGAGCGAATCCTAATTCTGCATCTTGAACAAGTATCTGAACCTGTTTGAGCTGAAAGCCTCTTCGATTGCCTTTAGAATTTATGGAGGTACTATTAGAGGAGCGAGTGTGTCTCGCTTTGAGATACCACCTGGGATGGGATGAAACTCTGAATGAGATGTTGTGGCTTCCTTCTTAGCTTTCTTCTTTGGTTTCGACTTAGTTTCTTTCTTGACTTGCTTTAGAAGTGTAGACTCTCCACTTTCTTCTTCAGATAAAAGCTCTTCTTCCTCAATCTCAATGAGCTTTATCTTACCAACAACTTTAGATGCGCTCTTAGCGTCTTTAAACATTCTGTGTTGGGTCGAAGCAAAACCCTCATCATCCTCATCTCTGAAAGAAGCAGCGAGATTTGGAGGATTAGGAGGAGAAGTGAGAAGATGTTGTTCACCCTTTTCTTGCTTAGCCAGTGTAGTGAAGACTTCTGACTCGACATTTGCCAGATCAGATAAGATGTTGGCGATTGAGGCGGTTGTCGGATCAACTAGGACTAGCTCTTTGCCTTGTTCACTAGTTGTCTCCTCAGCGACTTTAGGAGTGAATCTCTCTTTGTCAGCCGGTGAGTCTGGAGTCTTAGCGGTTGGAGATCCAGACACCGTGGCTTTAGGTGTAGTCAGAGGAGCTGTCAAAGTCTGAGCAGTAAGTTGGCGACATTGTACGATCTCTTCAAGATCTACCCTTCGGTTGCGGTAGAGCTCTTCCAAAAGCTCTTCCTTGGAGAGGTTGGCGAGGGATGATTGGTCAGCCATTTTTAGTCTGTGAGCTTTGTGTTTTGGGGTTTAGCAAGTTGGGGCTTTGTGAGGAGGTGAGAGTAAGTCGTAGCGAGATAGAGCGAGAGGTAGCAAATGGTGATAGCACTGAGTATAGAGAGAAGGGAGATAATGAACACGGTAACGGATATCATGAATGCATACCCGTGTTTATATAGTGTAGCGCTTCCTTCCTCTATAAGATTTCACCACCAAAACAAATCGATGAAATCATGCAACGGCTAACTCCAACAGATAGATTCACAACAGCTATACCTCAACGGCTATAATTCTCTAAAGCTTTTCAACGGATACATGCATACTTGCTTTTCTGAGAAACACTTTACCAAGTGACACATGGCTTGTAAAATACTCGCTATAACGGCTACAAGAGATGCGCTGGTAGCTACTTAGATGCGCTGTGAAGTCTAAGTGCAGCTTTTCTGAATCCATTTATACTGGATCATTGAGCCACGTAGCGTTGTTGAATCTAATTATACTAGATTACTAGGATACTTGTCTAGACCTAACTTTTCAGAGCCGAAATAGATTACCTTCCTCATTAAGCAACCTTCAAAGTTAAGCAAACCTAAAAGCGATTGTGACTGCCTCTGAAACGACTCTTGCACAAGCGCTTGATCATGCTTAGGAGTGTAAAGCAAGTGTATATATGCACCCAATGTATCATTTAAGCACGTAAAAGATTAACGGGAAATGCACATTTCACAAGTAGGGACATAACACGCTCACACTCATCATATAGTGAAAATATAATGTATGTGCATAAGAGGGTTACTAGCTTTTACACAAAAATGAATACTTCCTATTGTGGAGTTTATCAAGGGAATAAGGAAGCGTTACATTAATGTTAGGAAAGGGACACCGTAGGAGTGGATCATTTCTTTGGCATGTAATAAGGCAAGAAGATGATCACCATTCTCTATTTGTGGCACATAAGAAGAGCATGCAGTTTGCTAAGACTATAATCAATATCTTACGTGCAATATACTACCTTAGCAAGACTGGCTTGTGAAAAGATAAGCATGAAAAGTAAGTAAGCAAGCAACACAATTCAACTAGAGTTCCCAATATAGCATTAAATAACATTAATTCATAGTCAAAGAATGGGGAGAAACTTACAACACATATCTTGCTTCAGCTAATAAGGAAAGATAGAAAATCCAGCAGAAGCCCAAGGAGTAGAAAGATATCCAAGCAAAGCGCCTTAGAAAAGATATGGTGTTGCCATTTTCTCTTCTGGAAGTATAAGATATAGTTCAGCGAGTTGAATAAAGAATCGCTTTGAAGTCCTCAAAGATTCGCTTGAACATATCTGAGTCTCGCTTGAAAGATATATGTAGCTTGTTCCATGAATGAGACTCACTTTGATTAAAGATAATTGTTACCGTATTGATGTACATCCCCTGTAAGATAAGAATGAAACAGATTTGTATTATTCATTGAAGCACGCTTGATTTCTTCGGTTCAACCCTGAAAGAGATAGAAAACTCTTTCTTATTTGTGAAATCAGAGTAGCTTAAGATATACTTCTGTGCCTTCTACTCTTTATTCCAACCTGCAAGATAGAATCAAGATTTTTGTTTCCAACGGAGTTTTGACTTCGTAGGAACGTTAGAGCTCGCGATTCCAGAAATGGAAGGTAGAACTTTCATCTTCACTGTTCTAGGAACTCGCTTAAAGTAGATATCATCGTTTAGATCTAGCACTTGTTGAGGTTTACCTTTGGAAGGTGACACTCGCTGTGTTTTCGCTTGTCCGTGCTTGGATTTTGAGGGCCTAGTACGTACACACTGAGTCTTAGAAGACTCGCTCGGGTCAAGCTTGTCTTTCTCAAGACTTGCTTGATCGAGCTTACCCTTAGATTCAGTCTTAGCAGACTTGTATGGCTTTTCTCAAGCGCTTTTAAGCGCTCACACTCATGCCTTGAGTGACCACTGTTTCCACAGAACGTGCAACAATGGTTATATCTAATATATCCATATTTTCCTTTTCCAATTCAAAATTGCTCTCATCGTGTAAGGCTAATATACATGCTATGCGCTTTCTCTCCGTGAAACCATTGTTTGTTCTGAGCTGGTCTCTTTTATAGAACATTCACTTTTCTTTGTAAGTATGTGTTTTCAGCTCTGCAAGAGTGGATTTCCTTGTCTAGCTTAATGATTTTATCATGTAGCTCAATAGATAGAGAAGGGTATGGATTGGACGAGTCATGATTGTTGAAACCTAACATTGGTCTAGCTTTCATGAAAACTATTTGGTTAACAGTTTTAGCTTCCACAGACGCAGCTAGACTATTTAGCTTAGTTAGAATTTCATCAATCATGCCCGTGATAGTTGAGCTAGTGCTTTGGATAGAAGCTAAACCCTTGACTTTACAAAGCTCGTAGAATTTGGTGAGGAGAACGAGATTTGAAGACAATTGTTTATTTAACTCAACTATTTGTTCTCTTAGATCATCAAGTTCTTCTCGCTGGGACTTAGTCTTAGCACAAACAACTTCATGATTCAAGACCAAATCACTTAAGAGGTCAACAAGGGTTTTTTTATGAAGGAGCTCAAAATTGAGAGAGCTTACCTCGATGTCTTCATCGGTTCCGGAGTCTTCGGCGGATATTAGACAAGTATCTTTCGCTACATGGCAATTTGGTTCATCGTTAGAATCTCCCAATAAGACCTTCTTAGATAATGGCTTAGAACTCTTGCAATCCTTGGTCATATGCCCATGAGATAGGCAATTGAAGCACACCGAGTTGGAGTTGGAGCTTGAATCTGGATATAGAACACCATTGGCTATGTTGCAAAGTGTTGCAGTTGTTCTTCAATTTTGAATCCCCTTTTTCCTTGAGAATTTTCCTGAGTAATTTCCTTTTTCTCCATGATTCAAAAGAGAGTGA
Source organism: Phyllobates terribilis (assembly GCF_046119375.1). Taxonomy (NCBI): domain Eukaryota; kingdom Metazoa; phylum Chordata; class Amphibia; order Anura; family Dendrobatidae; genus Phyllobates; species Phyllobates terribilis. Next base: position 2,348 of record NW_027367492.1, on the reverse strand, counting down.
AGAGCTGAGAGATAATAGATATGACAATTAAAGCATACAAGCAAGCTTGATTCAGACTAGAGAGTAGGAATCAATGCAAGTGAGCGTCCAAAGCTCTGATACCAATTGTAGGGTTTTTGACCTTTGTTATGAACGGATCAAGTTTCTTTGATCGGCTAACACTTATAAAAGAGTAGCTCGATCAACTCGCTTAAGTGTTTTAAAGATATAAAAGTTGAAAACACGTTTAAGATAGTCTAATCTCCAAGATAAACACAACAAGCTAGTAAGCTAGTGTGTTACAGTTGCGGAAGAGGAGATTAGCTACAATACTTTGAACTTAAAATTGTTAGATGATAAGTTCGGCTCAAATGCAAGATTTTACCTAGGTGAGAACCCTAAGCTTCTACTAAGCTTGGGATAAAACTCACCCCTAATTACATTATATTAATCGAGAGTAATTATAACGTTTCATAACACACTCTCTCAACACAATCTATGTTCAGCTAAATACAAGTGATCCTCTCTACTCTCAAGATGATTTAAACCACACACTAACCTCACACGACCTTGGATAAGAGTACATTTCCTCTATCTAACGCTCTTACCAATTCGCTCTTGCTTTCTCCTCTCAGCAAGTGAGATTTTCCCTAAGCACTCAACTCTCTAGCTTTCTCTCTAAAACTTGTATCTCTCTTTGCTCTTATCGGCTCTCGTGTGCCTAACATCACCTATTGCACATATTTATAGCACTTCTAAACTTATTCTTCAAGTAAAGCAAATCCCATAATATATTGCAATGAAGAAGTCCACGTTGGCAATCCGTGTAACCGTTCCCTCCATGGAGCGCATCAACGATTCCACACCCATTTGTGCTTCTTCTCTTGAGTAACTGTTTTGTCCACGTTGACAATCCTCTTCACACCACTTGCACTTCCTTCATTCGTCCAGCTTGGCGATCCCCGTTCATCACTATCCATAGGTAGAAATCGCATATCCTCCTATCCTTAGCTTCTCGGCCTTCTCTTCACTGCGCCCGAATTCACTATGCACTAGTGTAGGATTCCTCCGTAGGACTCACTCTTTGGCACTTAATCACTTTTACACTCTCTCTAAGTTTGCAGCGTGATCCACTAGCTCGCAGTGACTCTCTTTGCTTTAGCTAGTCCTTCCGTCTCCAGAAACTCATCACTTGGGTCTTTATTTTCTTTGTTTATTTCTTCAACACTTCCTTGGCGAGATTCGCTTCCCCGCTAGGCTCAAAGCTAGTCTCTAGCTTGTCCTATTGTGTGAAAGATACTCTCCTAACCCCTCGAGCTATTCCTGGAAAGCTTATCACACACAATGGACATCAAATACTTATGTTTATCATCATCAAAACAAGCGAAATGATTAAGTTAGCCAGTTCCACACTCTAGTTCAAACCAACACTTCGTCCTTTTGCACCACTTGCAGACAGAGAAAGAAGTCTAGTTCCCCTATCATGCTCATGTTAAACTTGCTACTCATGACATCTTTGAATTTTTTGACCATCGACATATTGGTGGCCCCAAAAATGATATCATCTACATATACCTAAACAACAAGGATATCCTGCCAAGTTCCTGAATAAAGAGCGTCTTGTCTATCTTCCCCTTTGATAGTTATTGGCTAGAAGGTACTTTGAGAGACAATTGTACCAGGCCCTTGGAGCTTGCTTCAAGACATACAATGCTTTATCCAGGAAGAAGACATGATCTGGATGTTGAGCATCTTAAAAAACAAGGGGTTGTTTCACGTACACTTCCTCATTTAGATGGCCATTAAGAAAAGCAGTCTTGACATCCATCTGAAAACAGTTTGAAGACCTTGTGAGAATCAAAGGCGATCAACAGACTAATTGCTTCAAATCTGACTACTAGTGCATAGTTTCATCATAGTCAATCCCTTCTGTCTGGTTGTACCCATGTGCGACTAGTCTAGCTTTGTTCCTTATCACAACACCCTGGATTATCTAGCTTGTTTCTAAATACCTAGCGATTTCCGATGATGGTTTGATCAGAGGGCTTGGGAACGAGCTTCCAGACTTTGTTTCTTTCAAATTCATGAAGCTCTTCTTGCATAGCAACAACCCAATCGGGATCAACAATAGCCTCTTTTATGTTCTTGGGTTCAAGGAGAGAAACAAAGGCACTGAAGGCACATAGATCTGTTGTGGAGGATCGTGTACGAATTCCAGAGTCTAAAATGGTTAGGATATTTGAGGGAGGGTGATCTTTCCTTTGTTGAATGGCAGGAGATGGTGGTTCTAAGGAGGTAGCAGGAAATTCTATGAGAGAGTTGGTAGTACCTTCAGGTTCATCAGTGTCGCTCTCTGTATATGTGTTCAA
>NW_027367491.1:0-57637 GCF_046119375.1 Phyllobates terribilis | reverse complement strand
TATTCTGCCGATGAGTAACATTTCAGCCAAACTTATGTGGCATCCAAACAAATATGGATTTTTTCCACCAAATATGCTTGTGATCTTTTAACAAATTATAATCCTCCAAATACGGACTTTTTCTCCTGGATATGAAAACATGATATATATCCTAAAGTTAAAAACTTCCTATGGAAAGTTGCTTAAAATGGCTTACCCACATACATGAATTTGCATATGAAAAACATACTTTTCTGAGAATGCTGAGCATCTTCTGTTTAGATGCTAATTTACACTAAATCATATCAGGAACCAGGACCAGTCAATAATCACTATTCTAAACTCGATTAGTATGGTTGGTAAGCATATGAAAGCTGTTTTCTTGGAGATAAAAGGTAACTGACTTCAAAATAAATGAATACCCTTGCCACCTCTTGGTGGGCGATTAGGATGATGAGAAATCAATGTGTCTTTCGCACTAATGATGACACAAGGATTTCAGATGTATCTTTCTTTATTACAAATCTGAGGACTAACTAGGAGAAAACTAAATCAGTAAATAGAGAGGGTGGAACAAACAATGAGATACACATGAAAAGTACACGCAGAAAAATAACAAAGATTCACTGGAACAAGCCAAAGGAAAATATACTCAAAGTGAACTTTGATGCTTCTATCTATCAGGCTGGCAATGCATCCTTTGGTTTTATCATTAGGAATTATGAGGGAACACCAATCTATATGGGAAATGAGTAAGGAAATAATCTTTCAGTCATTCAAGATGAGGTATTGGCCCTTAGACTCGTTACGAAAAAGATTAAGGAACTTAACCTCTCGCTGGTGGAAATTGAGGGGGACAACTTATGCCCGATGAATGTGTTGAATGACATCTGGTCTTGCCCTTGGGTAATTAACCAGATCATCTCCGACATCTGTGTTAATTTGTTTGATTGTCCGGCGTTCAGGTTCTCCCATGTTTTCCGTTAAGCAAACCAAGTGGCGGATCGTATTGCTAAGCTTGGCCTCCCCAGAAATCAGTGGAGATGGAAGGATGATTTAGAACTTGCGGCTCTCATCCATAAGGATGCTCTAGGCTCGTCATACCGTCGTTCCGTTGTGACTGCCTAATCGTTTCTTATATTAAAAAAATAAAACAATCCAGAAAAACAAGAATGATGAACCTGTCTTGTAGATTTGTCGATTTTTCCCCTTTATAATTCATAAATATTTTTTTTACAAGTTCAACAACCTCTCTTGTAGATTTATAAGTTTATAGTGCACGTCCATTAATTTTATATTACAATGCCGTGAATTTTTAGATTGAAGTTCATTATTATTAATTTTTCATAGCCTATATAAAATTTAAACTTACATCATATGTGAATAACAAACCACTTTTCACTTTTCATTTAAACTAATAGACTCAAGGTTTTCACAATTTCAATATCAACCAAATCATTGAACTCTTTATATGCTGCAATGTTGGTATGTAAATGAAGAAGCCTGCATTTATGATAGCCTAACATAAAATGATCAAACATGCAACAAAAAAAAAGAACAAAAATTCTAGCACTTCCCTGCCTCTTAACTACACATGTGCTAATTTCATTGTAATATAAAACATTAAAGCAACAAAATTCCAGAAATTTCTTAAGAGGACCAGCAGGAGCAATTGTTTGGAAGCAGAGAGACTTTTAATATTTTAGAAATTTTACCATCAACTTTAACGGCCAATTTGACTGAAAGTAACAAGTAAATTGAATCTTTTGAGAATAAAAAAATTGTACAAAAGTGTATAATCAAAGCCCATAATATTAAATAGCACAATAAAAATAATGGCATAGCAATCATCCTAATAAGAGTACAACTAAACAAGTCTTGGTTGTGATATTTCTCATTATGCAGTTTACTGAATTGCCAACTCTAAAAATGTGAACTGCCAAAAGGTGTCCACCTTAACAATCAAAATATATGCAAGTTCAAAATTTGAAAAAAGAACTTGCATGGATATTCAAACAAGGATCAGCAACAAAATTAGTAGGAAATCCAGCAACTGAAGCTAATTAGCTACAAGCCAGCCTGAGATTCCATCTCTACAAACATTCATCTGCGGTTTCCCCCATTGTTGATCAGTAAGTTTCTATGCTCATTCTGTCTGTTCAGTGTTTGGACATGGTAGTAGCTTTTATAATCCATATTTCAGCAATTGTCAATGGATTTCTGAACTTCCCTGCCACTATAATCAATTGTTTAACGGATTGTTGTTGGATCTATCCAGCTTCCCCACAAGTTAAGTGTTGGAAACTTAGAGCTTAAATCGTTTGCGGAAGAGAGAAGCTTAACTACGTATCGAACAAGAACAATTTTCTCTGTAATTCACCGAATTTTGTATTGAATCTCTCAATTTTGTGTTTACAAAACTTGCGCTCTCTCACTTTTGCCTTCTCACAACAATTGAGCAACACTCACAAAAGTTCAAAATTACAATTCTCTATTAACCACCATAAGATCTAACACTTAAGCTATATGTAGACGGCTCAATATACTAGCTAGTGAACTACAGGATTTAACAACGTGTCTAAAATCCTATTGGTCCACAAGAAAAGAATCTCTATGCCGTTCAGTGCCTCTCGCTACGTCCAATCTCTTCTTGACACGTCAACAAGCTAGCTAACTGATTCGGAGCACGCGTCAACCAGTCCAACTACTCCTGCCACGCGTACGGTCCACAATGCTTCTCTTCTCTTGCCACTTGCACTATCAAGATAAGCATTTAAACACGTGCAAACCTAGTTGCTTCATTGTTATGCTCCTCTGATCTTGATTAATCTCTGTGACACTCGCTATCCAGCTTAACTTCTTCAGCTCCCCTAAGGTCGCTGAACTGGATTCGCTCGTTGCTGCTTAGGCGACCTTCAAATTACATGAATCTTCTAAAGTGAGCTTCCAGTGTATCTCCGTATACTTGAAAGCTACCTTCAATTTCTTCGAACTCTGCACATACTTGAGTTCCATTGAATTATATAAGTTTTTTAACATCAAAACTAATAAAACTAGTCAAGCTACCTCAACCTAACTAATAATTTCCCCCTTTTGATGATTTCAAACTTATTTAACTCATTCACACCGAATCATATAGATTTGAATAATATTTCGCTTAAAAAGTTAGAACGAAGAAACTTTCACTTACACATCACTTTACCTTTCTTCAGCTCGTTTTTTCATTCCCCCCTGAGATCAAGACATGGGTTTGAATCCTTCTTGACTTTGGTGAATGTATTAGCATGCCTACATGCACACTTCAAAATTTCCCCTTTTGAAGTCATTTAAAATGCAGTCAAAGTACAACAAATAGGGAACTTTCAAAACTCCTTAAGTCTACTAACTTCTAGAGCATGCATGAATGTCAGTAAGGTCAAGATATGCAAGATAATAAAGTAAGCGATCAAGTGTGACTAGTGAAAATTAATGGGCATGAGTTATATTCATTAAAAGCAACACATCAACACAGATGAGCAAAATATATGATAGGCAAAAACAAAAGGCTGGCTTAGAGCAATGCTTATAAGAGAACTGGGTAAGACCAAGAACTATTCCTTCTTCTCAGCAATACTCCTTTCCACCTGAAGCATGTCACTGGCAACCATTGCAATCTGAGTTAGATGATAAGCAAACTTGTTAGGGGGCCTTGGAACGAGCCTTCATACCTTGTGTCGCTCAAACTCCTGGAGCTCTTCCTGCATAGCCATGATCCAATCAGGTTCTTAGCTTCTTTTATGTTCTTCGGCTCGATGAGAGAAACAAAGTAGTGAAATGCTACAAGGTTGTTGAGTTGGGAATGCATGAATACTCTATCTGAGAATGGAGTGCGGATCTGATCTGGCTTGTGAGAGTTCTTCTACTGGTAGTTCCTTGTGTTCATCGTCACTGCTTTAGGAATAAGATCGAGGGAAGATGAAGCCGAAGTAGAGGTGGAAGCCGCTGTAGGGGTCGCTGAAGTAGAGGGCAATGTCGCTGAAGAAGATGCAGGGGTCGCTGAAGGCGTTGCAGTCGAAGATGCGTCCGTGCTGAGGGTCGATGAAGCCATCTTAGATGTTGCTAGAGCTTTAGGAGGCCTTCCTTTGAACTTGGAAGGTCTCCCTGGGCCTCGCTTGGTTGTCGTAGAGGCTTTTCAAGGGGGAGATGAAAACATGAACTGGGTCGCTGACGGAGGCTGGGTGCTTGTGCTAGCGATGGGATGATCCACCACGTCTTCAGCTTGACGGGAGCCTTCGTTGTTGGGGAGATCGTCTTCAGGTACCTCTGGTTGTTCCTCTTCCTGAGCGTGCTCTTATGCTTCGTCGAGGTCGGGGTCGTCTTCTTGTGCGCCTACATTTGAGGGAGCGTGAGTGGGGGCCTCTTCATCGTCACTGTCCGTCTCATAGTTAGAAACTGAGGAGGGATGATGATGACGCATGAATGTTGAAGCAGCCGTGTTCATCTCAGCATTGGTTGCAGCGTCCTTTGTAGCGTCCTCTGGAACCGGTCGCTCGTCGAAGGAGACGTGGATGCTCTCTTCAACCTTCCTTGTCCTTTTGTTGAGCACCCTGTAAGCCTTACTAGAGGGAGAATATCCAAGAAATATAGCTTCATCATTTCTAGCATCAAATTTTCCTAAATCATCCTTACCATTGTTATGCACGTAGCACTTACAACCAAATACACGAAGATGAGATAGATTGTGTCTTCCCTTTGATGAGCTTATATTTTGTCTTGTCTAGGATTGGTCTCAGCATAGATCAATTCATTATGTAGCACGCAGTACTGACAACTTGTGCCCAGTAATGCTTAGGAAGAGCGGCGCCAAGAATCATGGTGCGTGCCATCTCCTCAAGCGTCCTATTCTTGCGTTCTACAACGCCATTTTGTTGTGGCGTCCGGGGCACAGAGAAGTTATGATGAATTCCATGTTCCCTGCAAAATGTTAAGAACCATCCATTCTCAAACTCTAGCCCATGATCTAAGCGAACAGAGCTGAGAGGGACGCCTAGCTGCTTTTCAAGAAGTAGTACTAAGGACGAAAACTCCTCAAAAGCTTCATCCTTAGTCCTAAGGAAAAGCGTCCAGGTGAAGCGTGAAAAATCATCAACAATCACATAGATATAGCTCTTACCTCCAGTGCTTTGAAGACGTATGGGGCGGCAAAGATCCATATGTAGCAGCTCCAGGGGTCGCTTATTAGTGACCATCTTCTTGGTAAGTGCTAGAGGTGTTCTTGTAAGCTTTGCACGCACGCACTCTGAGCAATGGTTCATTGGTTCTGGCTTGATTTCTGGTAGACCTCTTACTAACTCCTTTGCATGTAGCTTGTGAAGGAGATGGAGGCTAGCGTGCCCTAGCCTTTGGTGCCACAAGTTTGACTGCTCTTGCAAGGTCGGTAGACACAAATGCTTGGAGGGTACAAAAGAATGATCAAATAGATACGTGTTATCGATCCTCTTACCCTTCATTATTACCTCCTTGGACGAATCTTTAATTAGGCATTCTGAGGTTGTGAAGGTAACCTCGCTTCTTCCTTGGTCACAAATTTGGGCTACACTCAAGAGGTTGAATTTTAGGCTATCTACCAGGCTCATATCGAATTTGTATGTTTGAAGTGATTTGGACCCTTCCTGTAGCTTTAATGTGCTCTTGCTTTTTTTCCCCGAAGGAGATGCTGCCTCCTTCGCTCGATTGAAACGAGAGCAGGAAATTAGGGTCTCTAGTCATGTGACAAGAACACCCACTATCAATGTACCACTTGCTCTGCGTCTCAACCTGCAATTAAGATAAATCAGACTTTGGGAACCCATCGAAGCCCGTTGCTTCATGGGTGGATTAGTTGAAGTAACCCCTATGTTAACTTTTCTAGATTTAGCAGTATGCTTAGGCGCTATAGGTTCATAATAGGAGGGGTCATTAAGGTCTACTATCTCATTGGGTTTTGGCTTATACTTAGCACGTGATTTTTCTCTAAGTGCCTTTTAGATACACACTCATGCACCCTATGTCTGTTATTTCCACAGTGCGTGCAATAAAGATTGCCGCGCACATAGCCGTACTTACCCTTTCCTGGACAGTAAGGTGCTTTCTTTTCAAGCTTGACCTGTTTAGGCATTGATTTTACCTATTTGACATACATCTTGTGTGCCTTTTCCCCATGGTACCATTTATTATCCTTGGGGTTGACTTGAAGTGCCCTCATCTTATTTTCAAGATGTTCATTCTTACATTTGCAAGACTGCAGTTCTTGTGAAAGATTATGAATCTTTGCAGTCATTGCAATAATGATAGGAATGTCTTTGGGGTTAGATGAAGGTAGCTCGGATGTGTGGCCTAAGCCAGACTGTTTGATTCACAGTCTTTGCATCAATAGATTGGTTTAGCTTGTCAAGTTTAACCAGGATTGAATCAAGCTTGACTGAGACGTTTGAGTGTGTGGGAGGGGTCAAAACTTTTGCCTTTACAAAACTCACAGAACTTTGTAACGAAAAATGTGTCACCCTTCAGCCTTTTAGACAGCTCAACTGTCTCAGTCTTGAGGATGCTGATCTCATCAGTGTATTCACTGTTTTGGCTCATTAAAAGATTGTTATCCTCCTTGACAAAGATCAATGAGTTCTTGCATAGGTAGTACGTTGAGTTTGATTGAGGATACTTGAATGGGTTGGTCATCGTCAGATTTCTCATGAGCCATTAAGAAACGTCCTTGTTTATCTTCACCAAGATCCAGCTCATCATCTGAATCCCCCCATGTAGTAAAGAAAGCTTTCTTGGGCTCTCTTGTGCTTGAACTCGCAACAACCTTTGCATTGGTGCAGGTTTTGCCAAGTGACCTTTTTCTTGGCAATTATAATAGGTCTTGTTGGTAAGATCTCTCTTTACGCTCTGGCCCTTCTTGAAATTACCCTTGGACTTCAAGAATTTCTTGACCATTTTGGTCATTAAAACCACTTCAGCGTCCTCTCTCTCGTCAAGAGAAGTCTCACTTTCCAGTTGTTGAAGAACCCTAGTAACCTTGAGAGCGGTGCCTCTTGATTCTTTGAAGGAGTGGGCCTGCACATTGTCATTGATTTCTTGGACGCGGAACCTCCCAGCGAGCACTGAGACGAGAAGTTCCTTTGTAGCTTCAGTCATTAGCATAATTGATAGGAGCTTATTATATGGTGTAACTTGCGACTATTAGCTTAGGATCAGTGGTGTTTAGGTGCTTATTGAGTGGTATTCGTGGAATCTAGTATGATTGTTCACTTATAGATTGGCGGGATGCTCTTAAGCGTTATTATGTCGTATTGTATTATGGAGATCCTATTTGTACTCACCTTTAGTGCATTTGGGATTGAGCTAGAGAGAAGACGACCACACCTACACCCATGGAGGAGCTGAGAGGCGAAGCCGAGCTGCCTCGGAAGCTTGCAGAAGACGAAGACCAGTCCGAGAGAAGGTTTCAAGACGAAGACGAGCCAATACGAAGAAGTCTCGGTCGAGATTTACCCTCGAAGAAGAAGTAGCGGTCGTGACTATAAAGTAGCGATCACGACTTTGCCTCGACATGAATGTAGCGATCGCGACCCCGAAGTAGCGATCGAGACTTGAGACGTTCCTGAGTGATTGGTGAAAAGTAGCGACCGCGACCCTGAAGGTAGCGACCGCGACTTTTGGCGGAACCGACCCAAATTGCAGATTTAAGCCCGTGATTTATCAGATTTTATTAGTTTTCCCATTTTATTCATTTATTCTTAGTTATTTTATTCCCTAGAGGTTGGACACTATATATACCTCTAGTTTTTAGGTTAGATTAGATTTTTTTGCCACTTTACAATTAGTTCTTAGAAAATCAGCCACCAAGAGGAAAGCTGCCACCTTTCTACCATCTTCTACCTTCAATCCTGGTTAGTTTATCCATCATCATGTATAGCTTTCTCTTGGCTATGTCTGGCTAAGTTCCTACGAGTTCACTCTTAGGTTGAAGCCTTTATTCTAGGAATTGTTTGTGAGAATTCTATGTTTATGTTCTAATATAATAATTTTAGCATTGTTTTATTTTCTCTTGTCATTGATTGGTATTGATTTTATCTAGGTTCGAAACTAGGTAGATTTATATTCATTCATATTGCTAGGCTTGATAATTTTATTTGAAAAGTCTTGTCTTTTAAGTAGCAATCAGAATTAGCATAGACTATTTGTGAGTGCTTCTTTTGTAGAGATTATAAACATGTGTCGAGTATTGGCAATTTGCCAATGGTATTGCATAGGCCTACTTATCTTTGATCTTTATGCTGTTGAGTAGTTGAAGCTTAGGATTTCTTTGGTTATTGCATACAACAAGGGTTTCTAGGACTATTTGGACTAGTTGCTATTTACGAACAAAGAGTAGGACAACTAGATTATTTATTTAAAAGAACATAACTTTATTAGAATTCGATGATCAACTTTCCATGAGAATAATGTGCTGAGACTGAAAGAGTGAGCTTTTCATTGTTATAAGTTTACAAAAATCCAACAAATTTTCGGTTACTATTGCTTTCACAAATTTACAAACCAAAACCCCTTTTGTTACTATTGGTAACACTCTTGAAATAAATTATTGTTGTGGCTCCCTGTGGAATCGACTTCGACTTACCGCTTAACTAGTGGATAGCAGTTAGATTTATCTTTGACATGACCAACGACCGGTAAAACGCCTGTCAAATTTTGGCGCCGTTGCCGGGGAGCCAACTGTCATAGTTTGTTTCTTTGTGTGTTATCTTGGTGTGGACCTATCTTATGGTCCACACACGAGCCACTAATTCAGAATTGCTTGATTTTATTCCAGAGATAGAGCGGGTGCATCTACGCAATCTACGACAATCTCTACAGAATTTAGTAATCGAATCAATGGCGGCCAGAACGTTGAGAGAGCTTACAGACCCAGATCTGACGCAACAACGTCTAGGAGTGATGCCACCTGCCCTGAATAATGGCGTCACGTTCGAGCTTAAGACCGGCTTCATCAACTTATTGCCGAAGTTTCATGGATCAGCTGGGGAAGATCCAATTATGCATTTAAGCGAGTTCCACGACATCTGCAGCTGCAGCATACCAAAGAACGTCATCGACGAGCAAATCAAGATGAGAGCCTTGGGTCTTACGCTGAAAGACAGCGCGCGCCAGTGGTATTACTTGCTGCCCACCGGAAGTATCGACACATGGGAAAAGCTTCACAAAGCCTTCGTCAACAAATATTTCCCGTCCAAGAAGGAGGTTGCACTAAAAAGGGCGATAGCAATGGTGGAACAGCAGGACACTGAGACGTTATATGACTATGTGGAGAGGTTCGCGAGACTGTGTGCGAGCTGCCCAAATTTCACGGGTTCGAGGAGAAGGACTTGGTAACCCACCTTTATAATGGACTGTTAGATAATGAGAGACGATTGGTGGATGCTGCGTGCAACGGGAGCATACTGAATTTGACTCCCGCCGAAGCCAGAGCACGATTGAACGAGATTGCCGAGGGCACGAAGAGCTTCGGAAGGACGTATGCACGAAAGGGAGCCAATGTTGTGAGCTCCGGAGAGCCAGAATGGAAGAGCGAGATAGCTGAGCTCAAGAGTATGATAAAGAACCTCGCCGTTGGTAATGCGAAGCCTGCGAGAGTTTGCGGTATTTGTGCAGACGAGACTCATCCCACCGATATGTGTCCACAGCTCCAGGACCAGACTATCGCAGAGGTACACGCTGTAGGAGGATTCGGACCTCCCCGTCCTCGCTTCGAGAACAACAATAATAATTACAACCAGCGAGAGGGAAACTACAATCCGAGAGGGAGTGACCATCCCGGATTTCGGTGGGGAGATTCATCCGGGGCACAAAACAGGCCTCTCCAATTCAACAATCAGTACCGTGCGCCATACCAACCGAGGAATGAGGATCCATCGCTGTTGGAGATGATCGAGTCCTTGTCCAAGCATTTCACAACCCATGTGCAAACAACGGAGTCAAGTATAAGGAGCTTAGAGAAGCAAGCGGCGCAAATAGCGGAAGCGGTGAACAATCTTCAACAGCAGGGCTCGGGGAAGTTACCATCTCAGGCCGTAGCAGCACCGCGAGAAAATGTAAGTGCCATCTCGACTGTAGGAGAGCAAAGGCCCGATGAAAAGGAGGAGGAGGACGAATCTACAGAAAAGTCGCGATCGCTACACGAGAGTCTCGACCGCGACTTTAACCCCGAGAGAAACTCGCGATCGTTACACCAGACTCTCGACCGCGACATTGGCTTCGAGGAGAACTCTCGACCGCGACTTCAATGTAGCGATCGAGATGGCGGTAATCCAGACATCAAATTTTTTTCCGAAAATAGTCTCGACCGCGACAATGATTCTCGACCGCGACTTCTGACAATGAAGTTCGTGAGGACGAAGCGATCCTCAAGAGGTTCGGGAAGTGACAAGGGAACAAATATCTACTCCAACTCGCCAAAAAGGTACCCCGCTTTGCTACGCGTTTGAAAGAGATGTGCACTAAGAAAGCAACAGAGAAGCTGCAAGGGAGGCAGCAGGTCCAGGTAAGCGGAAGGGTCTCCGCAGCCATCCAACCGAAAATGGCTACTAAGCGCGCGGACCCAGGAATGGTGACCATCCCGGGTACCATAGGTACAACTAAAATTGATAAAGCCATGTTAGATTTAGGAGCCTCGATAAATGTTCTACCTTACTCAATTTATGAATCATGAAATCTAAAGTGCATGAGTAAAACAGGAATAGTTTTACAATTAGCCGATGGATCGACGATCTACCCGAGAGGGTTGGTCGAAGATGTGTTGGTTCAAGTAGAAAACCTTGTATTTCCTGCAGATTTCTATGTTCTGTATGATAAACATGAGAAGCATGCTACACCTGTCCTGCTAGGTAGACCGTTTATGCGGACGTCTAAGACTAAGATAGATTTAGATACCGGGGCGCTGACGCTCGGATTTAATGGGGAAGTTGTTAAATTTAATATATTTGGTACTAAGCCACAACCCCTAGATGAAAGCTCTGTGATTTGCATAAATGATGTCATAAAAATTGACGAGCTTGGAACTAATGCTCTTTTGGGCAGTGGCCCTACCTCGCTAACTAAACAGGGAAAGAAATCTGCTAAAGCTGTTGCGCAGGTACCCAAGAAAGCGAAAGGAAAGGCGAAAGGTCAAGCCAAGAACAAGTGTGGGGAGAAGAAAATGGAGAAGAAACCCAAAAAAGTGTGGGTAGTGAAAGAGGAGAATGGTCTAAGGTTCAAACCTTTCCATCCATGGTTTAAGAAATTACTGCTGGACGATGCGATCCGTAAAGGATTGAAAAACGTTGAATGAGTTGTTGTACGTCGTGCCGCGACGTTAAATAAGGCGCTGACCGGGAGGCAACTCGGGGGATTTTCACTAACGCTAATCCCTTTGTTTTTTTAGTTTTTAATGTTTTTTTTCAGGGAAAATAACGGGACGAACATGTAGAAAGGAGCAGATGAGAAAAACGTGAAAAACACGCCTCGGCTAAAAAGTCGCGGTCGAGACTCCTATCTCTCGGTCACGACACGCACCGCTACTCGGTCGGAATATCGGCCGCGATTCCCTTCTTCCTTTCTTCTTCTTCCTCAAAACACTCTCAAACCCAAAATTCACAATCTCTCAATTTCTCTAGATTTTTACCTCCATTTCACCCTAAATCATCACCTCTACAACCCTCCATCATTTTCCACATCAGATTTGTCCAATTGCGTCCATAATCAACCAATTTCTCCAAGAACCCTAAAACCCCCAATTTCTCAAATCTCCTCCAAATCCTTGTTTTTCTTCCACCAAATCATCCCCTTTAGGCTGGATTTGATCCATAGAGTCCAGATCTGAAGTGGTGATCGAAGAGGAGGCCAAATGAAGCCAAAAAGGGGATCGAAAGGAGGAGGTGTTCGTCGGTGTTCTTCAGTCGGCGACCGCTACAATTGAGTCTCGACCGCTACACTTGAACATACTCATCCGGTGTTCTTCAGTCGCGTCCACGACATTTTTCTCTCGACCGCGACTTTCAATTCGAGGAGAAGTCTCGACCGCTACTTTTCTGTCATGACCGCGACTTTGCCACGGCCCGACTTTCTCGACCGCGACATTTGCAGTCTCGACCGCGACATCCAGAAAACTACGTGTTTCAGGTATCTTCGAGCGGTCTGATCTTGTCGATTTGTGGCCATGACCACCTTATTTCTACTGGGAATTGTGTTGTGCTGTGTTGTGTGATCAATGGCCCCCAAAAGGCATAGGAGATCGGTGGATGAATTAGAGCAGATAGTCAACAACAAGCAAATCGTCAAGACTCGTTTCCCGGACACGGTGTTATTGGACAATATGAAATTGCATGAGGTGGTCAGGGCGTTGTTCACCAAGGCCGGGTTAAGGGGTTTCCTGGGATTGAGTGCACCCACATTCCCGAACTTCACTCGAGAATTCCTCCATACCTTGTCCGTGACTCTAGCCGACCGCACCGACCGGGTGTTGCATATTGAATGGCGGTCGAGCAACAGGACATGGAGACTCACCCATGAGCAGATTGCACACGCAATTGGGGTGACAAAGAGGAGAAACTGAGATAGAGACGTGGACAATGAGACAGTGAAGGAGTGGTGGACCAGAGGATCGGGAGAGGCGTACGATGCCCGGCGCACCACAGATACCTACGTAGCCTTTCCGCAGTGGCACCTCATCCACAAGGTGGTGGCGATGTGCTTCGGGAACAAAACCGAGAACAACAAAATCTCGGTCCAACAACTCTTTTTGATGTACGCATTCTTGTTTGAGTGCGAGTTCTACGTCCCCGACTGGCCCACCCAGTTCGTCTGTGCCTCCCAGGAGTCGCAGAAGCCACAGTTCGGCGACATCGCCGTAGGCGGAATGATCAGTCTTCTTGCTATCGAGGCCGGCTGCCCACCACGAGATCACCCTATGAGGGGGAGCCACCTATATGACGAGTCCTGGTGCACGAGGAACAATTGTTTGCGGTGAGATGGCCCAGACCTCATCTACTTGTACGGGCACGGATTTCAGATCACCTATCCCACAGAGGAGCCCGTCGTCTTCGGGTCTTGGACCGATTAGTACATCCAGCCAGATGCCATTCCTGAGGGCCAGCACTTCCCCGTCCCTGGACCACCACCAGCAGCAGCCCTAGCTCCAGCTCCAGCCCCATTTGTAGCTCCACCTCCGTTTTCCCCCGCGCCCAAGTACCAGCACACTTACGGCGACGCTAGCGCGAGCGGTTCGGTTTCTCAGCCTTATTCTGACGAGATGTATTGGCGGACCCACATGGCGAACCAGATGGACCAGATTACGGCGGCGATCGATGCGATACACACGAGCCAGCACGAGATGCGGACGACTACACATGCGCTCGTCCAGAACCAGGAGCGGTTCCAGGCCTACATGACGACCATCCGGGAGGACATGCTGCGGGACCAGGAGTATCAGCACCAGCAATGGGTGTATCAGCGGCAGCAGTGGGAGCTCTTCCGAGCTCACTACCCCGATCCACCGGCCGGGGACGACGCCGACGCGTACGGCGACGATGAGGAGGAGTCCGATGATGATGGTGATGATGATGACGCTGCAGAGTGAGTGCGGTATTTCCCCCTTCCCTATTTTATGAGGTCCTCTTTTGCTGCATTGAGGACAATTCGTTGTTCAAGTGTGGGGAGGGAATTACCGTACCGAGGAGGAGGTTTATGTGTTTTGTTTTGGTTATCTTTCTTACTTATTTTCTGTTGAACTGTTTTGAGTCGTATTTCGATCGAGTCTGTACGAACTTATTACTTATTTTGAACTCTTACATCGTTTTATATTTTTAAAAAAAACAGAAAAAACCCAAGGAGAGTGAAAAAGGAATAGATCAAAAAGGGGGGCTCCTACAAAAAAAATAATACATCAAAAAAGAGACGAAAAAAAATCGAAGAAGTCACGAAAAATAAAGAATAAAAACCAGGCAAGCAAAAAAGGATTAAAAAGGAAAAGGTTGGTGCCTGAAAAATAAAGAAAAGAAAAGAATAGTTCCTACCACTTAGGTTTTTGGTGAAAACCCGAAAGGGCGCCGGAATTACATTGTTTTGTGATTGATTTATTGATTGCATATCTAATGGCGCAGGAGACATAAGAAGGGAGTAGAAGGATGTCTCGGGTTCCTAGGATTCACCAAGGAGGTATAAGGAGTTAATTTACCATTTTATATCTCTTATTTATGAGCTTATTGTATCCACACTTTGCATATCTACCATTCCATTAGTTTATTAGGTTGCTTTATATTATCAGCGGTTGAGTTAGATTCTAGGATTAGTTCACTATTTCTTGGAGTTTGATGCATACTGTTGTGTTTGTACGATGCAGAATTTTAAATTAGGATTGGTGGTTGTGATTTGTGGATTTATCATTATATCTAGTGGTTTAGGACATTACTCGAAGAGGAGGAATAAGAAGTGTATAAGCGAGTGGGAGACTCGATTTTATCCTTATTTATGCCATATTTATGTACCCTTACCCTTAGATGAGGATAGGATTCCACTTGTGCTTAAAAGCACATCACTTTGTTCGATTATTATTATTGCTATGGAGTGGTGTCATATGAAGGTGGAGAGATAAGAAGGGTTTTGGGTAGGATATCTCGGAGACATAAGGAGTGGAGTATGTTGCTTATATACACTTTGGAGTTTGGAGTATAGTCGCTAGAAAGCTTTCTTACACTTACTGTAGACCTTTGTGCTTTTTAGGAGGAGTGAGCTTTATTTTGCTTACTCGAGGACGAGCAAGGTTTAAGTGTGGGGAGGTTTGATAGGAGCTTATTATATGGTGTAACTAGCGACTATTAGCTTAGGGTTAGTGCTGTTTAGGTGCTTATTGAGTGGTATTCCCGGAATCTAGTATGATTGTTCACTTATAGATTGGGGGGATGCTCTTAAGCGTTATTATGTCGTATTGTATTTTGGAGATCCTATTTGTACTCACCTTTAGTGCATTTGGGACGGAGGTAGAGAGAAGACGACCACACCTACACCCATGGAGGAGCTGAGAGGCGAAGCCGAGTTGCCTCGAAGCTTGCAGAAGACGAAGACCAGTCCGAGAGAAGGTTTCAAGATGAAGATGAGCCAAGACGAAGAAGTCTCGGTCGAGACTTTGGAGTCTCGGTCGAGATTTGCCCTCGAAGAAGAAGTAGCGGTCGTGACTATAAAGTAGCGATCGCGACTTTGCCTCGACATGAATGTAGCGATCGCGACCCTGAAGTAGCGATCGAGACTTGAGAGAATCCTGAGTGATTGGTGAAAAGTAGCGACCGCGACCCTGAAGGTAGCAATCGCGACTTTTGGCGGACCCGACCCAAATAGCAGATTTAAGCCCGGGATTTATCAGATTTTATTAGTTTTTCCCATTTTATTCATTTATTCTTAGTTATTTTATTCCCTAGAGGTAGGACACTATATATACCTATAGTTTTTGGGTTAGATTAGATTTTTTTGCCTCTTTACAATTAGTTCTTCGAAAATCAGCCACCAAGAGGAAAGCTGCCACCTTTCTACCATCGTCTACCTTCAATCCTGGTTAGTTTATCCATCATCATGTATAACTTTCTCTTGGTTATGTCTGGTTAAGTTCCTACGAGTTCACTCTTAGGTTGAGGCCTTTATTCTAGTAATTGTTTGTGAGAATTCTATGTTTATGTTCTAATATAATAATTTTAGCATTGTTTTGTTTTCTCTTGTGCTTATTGTCATTGATTGGTATTGATTTTATCTAGGTTCGAAACTAGGTAGATTTATATTCATTCATACTGCTAGGCTTGATAATTCGATTTGAAAAGTCTTATCTTTTAGGTAGCAATCAGAATTAGCATAGACTATTTGCGAGTGCTTCTTTTGTAGAGATTATAAACTTTGTCGAGTATTGACGATTTGCCAATGGTATTGCATAGGCCTACTTATCTTTGATCTTTATGCTGTTGAGTAGTTGAACCTTAGGATTTCTTTGGTTATTGCGTCCACAATCAACCAATTTCTCCAAGAACCCTAAAAACCCCAATTTCTCAAATCTCCTCCAAATCCTTGTTTTTCTTCCACCAAATCATCCCCTTTAGGCCGGATTTGATCCATAGAGTCCAGATCTGAAGTGGTGATTGAAGAGGAGGCCAAAAAAAGCCAAAAGGGGGATCGAAAGGAGGAGGTGTTCTTCGGTATTCTTCATTCGTGGCCGCTACAATTGAGTCTCGACCGCTACACTTGAACATACTCATCCGATGTTCTTCAGTCGCGACCGCGACATTTTTCTCTCGACCGCGAATTTCAATTCGAGGAGAAGTCTCGACCGCTACTTTTCTGTCACGACCGCGACTTTTCCACGGCGCGACTTTCTCGACCGCGACATTTGCAGTCTCGACCGCGACATCCAGAAAAGTACGCATTTCATGTATCTTCGAGCGGTTTGATCTTGTCGATTTGTGGCTGTGACCACCTTATTTCTGCTTGTGTTATGCTGTGTTGTGTGATCAATGGCCCCAAAAAGGCAAAGCAGATCGGTGGATGAGTTAGAGCAGAAAGTCAACAACAAGCAAATCGTCAAGACTCGTTTCCCGGACACGGTGTTGTTGGACAATATGAAATTGCATGAGGTGGTCAGGGCGATGTTCACCAAGGCCGGCTTAGGGGGTTTCCTTGGATTGAGTGCACCCACATTCCCAAACTTCAGTCGGGAATTCCTCCGTACCTTGTCCGTGACTCTAGACGACCGCACCGACCGGGTGTTGCATATTGAATGACGGTCGAGCAACAGGACATGGAGACTCACCCATGAGCAGATTGCACACGCAATTGGGGTGACGAAGAGGAGAAACTGGGATAGAGACGTGGACAACGAGACAGTGAAGGAGTGGTGGACCAGAGGATCGGGAGAGGCGTACGATGCCCGGCGCACCACAGATACCTCCGTAGCCTTTCCGCAGTGGCACCTCATCCACAAGGTGGTGGCGATGTGCTTCGGGAACAAAGCCAAGAACAACAAAATCTCAGTCCACCAGCTCTTTTTGATGTACGCATTCTCGTTTGAGTGTGAGTTCTACGTCCCCGACTGGCCCACCCAGTTCGTCCGTGCCTGCCAGGAGTCGCAGAAGCCACAGTTCGGCGACATCGTCGTAGGCGGAATGATCAGTCTTCTTGCTATCGAGGCCGGCTGCCCACCACGAGATCAGCCTATGAGGGGGAGCCACCTATACGACAAGTCCCGGTGCACGAGGAACAATTGGTTGCGGAGAGATGGCCCAGACCTCATCTACTTGTACGGGCACGGATTTCAGATCACCTATCCCAGAGAGGAGCCCGTCGTCTTCGGGTCTTGGGCCGATTCGTACATCCAGCCAGATGCCATTCCTGAGGGCCAGCACTTCCCCGTCCCTGGACCACCACCAACACCAGCCCCAGCCCCATTTGTAGCTCCACCTTCGTTTGCCCCCGCGCCCGAGTACCAGCACACTTACGGCGACGCTGGCGCGAGCGTTCGGTTTCTCAGCCTTATTCTGACGAGATGTATTGGCGGACCCACATGGCGAACCAGATGGACCAGATTACGGCGGCGATCGGTGCGATACACACGAGCCAGCACGAGATGCGGACGACTACACATGCGCTCGTCCAGAACTAGGAGCGGTTCCAGGTCGACATGACGGCCATCCAGGAGGACATGATGCGGGACCAGGAGTATAAGCACCAGCAATGGGTGTATCAGCGGCAGCAGTGGGAGCTCTTCCGAGCTCACTACCCCGATCCACCGGCTAGGGATGACGCCGATGCGTACGACGCCGATGAGGAGGAGTCCGATGATGATGGTGATGATGATGATGATGACGATGCGGAGTGAGTGAGGTATTTCCCCCTTCCCTATTTTATGAGGTCCTCTTTTGCTGCATTGAGGACAATGCGCTGTTCAAGTGTGGGGAGGGAATTACCGTACCGATGAGGAGGTTTATGTGTTTTGTTTTGGTTATCTTTCTTACTTATTTTCTGCTGAACTGTTTTGAGACGTATTTCGATCGAGTCTGTACGAACTTATTACTTGTTTTGAACTCTTGCATCGTTTTATATTAAAAAAAATCAGAAATAAACCCAAGGAGAGTAAAAAAGGAATAAATCAAAAAGGGGGGCTCCTACAAAAATATAATATATCTAAAAAGAGACGAAATTTTTTTTCGAAGAAGTCACGAAAAATAAAGAATAAAAACCAGGCAAGCAAAAAAGGATTAAAAAGGAAAAGGTTGGTGCCTGAAAAATAAAGAAAAGAAAAGAATAGTTCCTACCACTTAGATTTTTGGTGAAAACCCGAAAGGGCGCCGGAATTACATTGTTTTGTGATTGATTTATTGATTGCATATCTAATGGCGCAGGAGACATAAGAAGGGAGTAGAAGGATGTCTCGGGTTCCTAGGATTCACCAAGGAGGTATAAGGAGTTAATTTACCATTTTATATCTCTTATTTATGAGCTTATTGTATCCACACTTTGCATATCTACCATTCCATTAGTTTATTAGGTTGCTTTATATTACCGGCGGTTGAGTTAGATTCTAGTATTAGTTCACTATTTCTTAGAGTTTGATGCATACTGTTGTGGTTGTATGATGCAGGATTTTAAATTAGGATTGGTGGTTTTGATTTGTGGATTTATCATTATATCTAGTGGTTTAGGACATTACTCGAAGAGGAGGAATAAGAAGTGTATAAGCGAGTGGGAGACTCGATTTTATCCTTATTTATGCCATATTTATGTACCCTTACCCTTAGAGGAGGATAGGATTCAAATTGTGCTTAAAAGCACATCACTTTGTTCGATTATTATTATTGCTATGGAGTGGTGTCATATGAAGGTGGAGAGATAAGAAGGGTTTTGGGTAGGATATCTCGGAGACATAAGGAGATATATCGGAGTATGTTGCTTATATACACTTTGGAGTTTGGAGTATAGTCGCTAACAAGCTTTCTTACACTTAATGTAGACCTTTGTGCTTTTTAGGAGGAGTGAGCTTTATTTTTCTTACTCGAGGACGAGCAAGGTTTAAGTGTGGGGAGGTTTGATAGGAGCTTATTATATGGTGTAACTAGCGACTATTAGCTTAGGATTAGTGGTGTTTAGGTGCTTATTGAGTGGTATTCCCGGAATATAGTATGATTGTTCACTTATAGATTGGCAGGATGCTCTTAAGCGTTATTATGTCGTATTGTATTATGGATATCCTATTTGTACTCACCTTTAGTGCATTTGGGACGGAGCTAGAGAGAAGACGACCACACCTACACCCATGGAGGAGCTGAGAGGCGAAGACGAGTTGCCTCGGAAGCATGCAGAAGACGAAGACCAGTCCGAGAGAAGGTTTCAAGACGAAGACGAGCCAAGACGAAGAAGTCTCGGTCGAGACTTTGGAGTCTCGGTCGAGATTTGCCCTCGAAGAAGTAGCGGTCGTGACTATAAAGTAGCGATCGCGACATTGCCTCGACATGAATGTAGCGATCGCGACCCCGAAGTAGTGACCGAGACTTGAGACGTTCCTGAGTGATTGGTGAAAAGTAGCGACCGCGACTTTTGGCGGACCCGACCCAAATTGTAGATTTAAGCCCGGGATTTATTAGATTTTCCCATTTTATTCATTTATTCTTAGTTATTTTATCCCCTAGAGGTTGGACACTATATATACCTCTAGTTTTTAGGTTAGATTAGATTTTTTTTTGCCACATTACAATTAGTTCTTAGAAAATCAGCCACCAAGAGGAAAGTTGCCACCTTTCTACCATCTTATACCTTCAATCCTGGTTAGTTTATCCATCATCATGTATAGCTTTCTCTTGGCTATGTCTGGTTAAGTTCCTACGAGTTCACTCTTAGGTTGAGGCCTTTAGTCTAGGAATTGTTTGTGAGAATTCTATGTTTATGTTCTAATATAATAATTTTATCATTGTTTTATTTTCTCTTGTGCTTATTGTCCTTGATTGGTATTGATTTTATCTAGGTTCGAAACTAGGTAGATTTATATTCATTCATACTGCTAGGCTTGATAATTCGATTTGAAAAGTCTTGTCTTTTAGGTAGCAATCAGAATTAGCATAAACTATTTGCGAGTGCTTCTTTTGTAGAGATTATAAACGTGTGTCGAGTATCGGCGATTTGCTAATGGTATTGCATAGGCCTACTTATCTCTGATCTTTATGCTACTGAGTAGTTGAACCTTAGGATTTCTTTGGTTATTGCATACAACAAGGGTTTCTAGGACTATTTGGACTAGTTGCTATTTACGAACAAAGAGTAGGACAACTAGATTATTTATTTAAAAGAACATAACTTTATTATAATTCGATGATCAACTTTCCATAAGAATAATGTGCTGAGACTGAAAGAGTGAGCTTTTCATTGTTATAAGTTTACAAAAATCCAACAAATTTTCGGTTACTATTGCTTTCACAAATTTACAAACCAAAACCCCTTTTGTTACTATTGGTAACACTCTTGAAATAAACTATCGTTGTGGATCCCTGTGGAATCGACTCCGACTTACCGCTTAACTAGTGGATAGCAGTTGGATTTATCTTTGACAGGACCAACACACCGGTAAAACGCCTGTCAATAATCTTCCTGATTGTATCATATTTTGAACTTACTCAGTGGATGAATGCTAAAGAGAGCAACCATGCCTCAGTGACTATTACGGTGGCACTCATTTTTTCGGCTAAGACCTGGAATCTTGAGTGGTAGGTAGAGACACTCTTGGATTCAGCCATTTTGAAAGAATGGAACTCCCTTTGAAAATCAAACTTACGGTTGTTCTTCATGTCGCCGCTCCCTTGATGCATGTCGACGACGGCCTTCCACATGTCCTTAGCGGTTGGTAGGCTCATTATCTTGTCCATATCTTTACTTTGGAGAGAATTCAAGATTAGTTGTCGTGCTTTGGCATTCTTCTCCATAAGTGCAAATTCTACCTGACCCCAAGGTTTAGCGTCAGTTGCAGCATCCACCACTTCATTGCCTTTTTCAATGATCTTCCAACACTGGTAGTCAGTCTGCTGGATGTAATTTCTCGTCATAGCGACCTACCATTCGAGTTCTCCCTCGATTTGGAGATGGGGCTTGTTCAACGAGATTCCAAGATGATGCTGATTTGATTCTTTCTCAGTCGGCATGATGAGACTTGATTCTGAATGAAGAGAGAAGAAAGAGAGAGATATGGGATGCTTTGCACGAAGAGAACAAAGAGAAAACAAGAGTTTCTTGGATGAAAACACCTGCTCTGATACCAATTATTGGATCTATCCAGCTTCTCCACAAGCCAAGTGTTGGGAACTTAGAGCTTGAATCGTTTGCGGAAGAGAGAAGCTTAACTACGTATCGAACAAGAACAATTTTCTCTGTAATTCACCGAATTTCGTATTGAATCTCTCAATTATGTTTTTACAAAAGTTGCGCTCTCTCACTTTTTCCTTCTCACAACAATTGAGCAACACTCACAAAAGTTCAGAATTACAATTCTCTATTAACCTCTATAAGAGCTAACACTTAAGCTTTATATAGACGGCTCAATATACTAGCTAGTGAACTACAAGATTTAACAATGTGTCTAAAATCCTATTGGTCCACAAGAAGAGAATCTCTATGCCGTTTAGTGCCTCTCGCTACATCCAATCTCTTATTGACACGTCAATAAGCTAGCTAACTGATTCGGAGCGCGCATCAACCAGTCCAACTACTCCTGCCACGCGTACGGTCCACAATGCTTCTCTTTTCTTGCCACTTGCACTATCAAGATAAGCATTTAAACACGTGCAAAACTAGTTGCTTCATTATTACGCACCTCTGATCAATTTCTTGATTAATCTCTGTGACACGCGCTATCCAGCTTAACTTCTTCAGCTCCCCTAAGGTCGTTGAACTGGATTTTCTCATTGTTGCTTAAGAGACCTTCAAATCACATGAATCTTCTAAAGCGAGCTTGCAGTGTATGTCCATATACTTGCAAGCTACCTTCAATTTCTTCAAACTTTGTACATACTTGAGTTCCATTGAATTATATAAGTTTGTTAACATCAAAACTAGTAAAACTAAGTCAAGCTACCTCAGCTTAACTAACAATTGCAGAAGCATGTTTTTTGCATGATCCTTAACGAGCTTGTCCGATGTGGATGGAAATGGCAGCAGACTTGTATGTAATTAAAGGCTTTTGCCATATAGCTATACATCCCTCTTTCTTAACAAGTTTACAAAAGATGCTTGAAGTAAGATTCTTCATTCTGTGCATATAAAAGGCAGAAACCATAGCAGGTCTCATGAACATCTTTTGGAGCAACAAATACATTGTTTACATTTCTCTACATTAAAAATGCACCAAAAATTGCAATTCCACGACTAATCAAATTGGGGTTTAAAATCGTCCGTGGGTGACCATTCCACCCATCACCTGACCCTGAGTTTCGCGGATGAAAAGCCGAAATAATCGGATGACGGGTGAAATGGATGATGGGTAAACGGATGGTGGATTGGATGTGGATAATGGAAGATCACCCACCACCTGTCACCGTTCACCCGTATATTATATATATATATAAATGCATTCTTAATATATGATATATATTAATTTTTTTTAAATATAAAAGCCAAAACTAACGTTTTATGTTTTTTACGAAGTGTGAGCGAAGTTGCAAGGAAGAAAATAACATGATGGAAGAGTTGTCTAATTTTTAGCGCTTGTTGATGTTATATTTTTTACATTTTCGACATCATGTAATGTTTTTAAGTGTTAAGAATACGAATTGTCTCATGTGTTTTTGGATTGTGTACTGTTAAATTATTTATATGTATATAATATAAAAATTAGATAGATAAATGGATGTACCCGTTTTACCCGTGAATAACGGGTAAACGGATGATGGGTGATACTTTAAAAGGGTGATGTGTGGGTTGGATGATGAAAAAAATTAGTAGGTGAACGATGGAAGTGCTAATTTCAACCACCAACTGATCCATTTTAAACCATAAATCAAATCCATGTATTAGAAGTTACCTTCGAATGCTCTGTAACTATAGTCTACTGCCTTTTTTAATCTCTGGCTGTTGAACAACAAGAGGTTCACAAGAGAAAGAAGTCCATGGCTCGAGTACGCCGATGGTATAACAATCAACGATATTTGCAAAGCCGTCCTCGCAATTCAAATCTTGATGCTGCAGGTGCTCGCTCTGATGTCTCCAACTTCCAAATCCAAGAACCAGTTGAGAAGCGCTAGACTTAGATTTATCGACGCTAGCCTTGAATTTGAACCGCAATTCCTTGTTAAGTTTTTCTTCTCCATTGATGCTCGGCTAGGGTTCAGTATTTGAAGAGATCGACGAACCATTAGAGCCTGGAGACGAAAGTGTTCATTTGTTTTGGAAAGCGTATAGTCGTCATTTAGTATCTTGTCAAACCTGTATTTTCTATAGAAAAAAATATTCCCTTTTTGTTTTTGTTTTAATTTGAATCGTTGATCAATTTGATCCAGGGGCCGAAATTTGTGCGTTGTGGTTATCTTAAGCATAGTATACCCTGACCTAAAAAGGTCTATGTTAGAGTATATATTAGCATTTTCTTAAATTCATTAATTAGCTTAGATATTCAAAGCAACTTTTATTAAGCGGTTTAAAAATAAATTCTATATGCTCCTTCAATTGTTAGGCTACCTATTTTGGACATTGGACTTTCTATTAGTTCGATCTATACATTTCGTTACAAATTATCCAATAGGTCATCTCAAAATGCAGTTTAATTTTTCAAAAGATAACAATCTTAACTAGTTCATTAACCTAAATAACTTGATTACTTGAAAAACTTCACCCAACTTCACCATTTATCTAGTATAATTGAATTAATGTTAAATTGATCGGGAACAATAACATATTAGCAGCTTGACAAGTCTACCAACGATCTAACTGACAGTGAAAATATTCGACGTTTTTTAGAATCACATCTAAATGAAATGGATAGTTCTTAGTACTTTTAAAAATAACATATACTAAACTATCGGTAAATAAATATAAAGCACATTTATAATTTTCATTCAATCACGTTTTTCAGTATGCGAGATACCTTAATGCAATTTAACTATTTAGGAAAAATACAAGAGTTATATATATATATATAGATTTAGGTTCTAGTAAAACCATCTCTTATGGTAAAACAGTAGTAATAACTAGAATCGTTAGATTAAAATTAATTTGATGGTCAAGATCAAACCTATTAATAATATAAAAAAACAGGAAATTCTAGTCAAATATCACATCCTTAATTTTAGGGATTATATTTCCTTCCAAAAGAAGCCTTAATTTTACGGATTTTATTTCCTTCCCTAGCTCTTATTCTATCACGTATCCAAGAAGAAGTTCAATCGTCTTCTACTGATGAAGATTTCCTAGTCTTCTCTCCATAGAAGGTTGTCACATATCTCCGCCATCGAAGTCGCATCATCACCAATGCTCATTTCGTGTTAGAAGGTCGGGTCCCAACTTCCGTCGTTGAAGGTTTCCTCACTCGAATGTTCAAGATCGCCATATCATGGACGTTTTTCCGCCATTGAAGGGTCATGTTTCTTCATTATAGATCCTTGTCAATTTCATGCAATGAAATATGGTGGAAAACTTTCTCCAACTCAATTTCACTGTTTTTTGAATTAGGGTTATTTCATTTTTGTATATTTTACTGTAGTTTGTAGGATTTCGGGATTGGATCTATTCAGATTTAATTCTATATCGTGCTTGAATTTGTGAGGTCAACAAATCAGTTTTGATTATTCTTTCATAAATTACAAATTTAAAAAGTTTGTAACTCAGAATTGAAAACTATTGAATGCTTCACACTTGGTGAAAGTAGCATTAGAAAGTGTTTTCTTAGTTTAAGATTGTTCTACAATTAAGTTTCGTAAACATGGGTGTTATGATGAAGAAAGTTTTTAGTTCATTTGTAAGGGTAGCGGGTGTTCGAACTTGCATGAATTTCAGGTTTCAATAGTAGTCTGAAAACTGCAGATTGATTCCCGAATATCAAGTTTCAATAGTAGCCCGAAAAAGCTATATGTTAATTCAAATATTTGTTGACAAATTCGGAAAAATGAATATACTAATTCAAATAGAAACTTCAATTTCGATAATGTCTTACTGATTCCCGAAGAAGGGTGATGAGTCGTTATATTGTTATTCACAAACTATTATTTGATTTTCGTGATTTAATCTCTCTTTTTTGGTTAATGAACGTGTGTCAATGAATTAGAGTTTGAGCTATGACCTCCTAATTTCTACTCAAATCACATTTGAAAATCAGTACTCGAAGCACGAAAATCATTACTCAAATTCCCGAAAAACAGAATTCGCAAACATTGAAATTGGGTTATTCGTAATATTGAAATCGCGAAAATCCTTATTGGAAATCACGAAAATCATTTCTCAAAATCGCGAAAAACAGAATTCGTAAACATTGAAATTGGTCTATTCATAATAGAGAAATCGCAAAAATCGTAACTCAAAATCACGAAAATCATTACTCAATAATCACGAAAATCATTACTCAAAATTAACATGAAGAAAGCATCTTACAATTGATTTCTGGGAAAAACACAACCGAAAATCAGTACTCAAATCTCGAAAATCATTACTCAAATTTGCGAAAAAAGAATTGCAAACATTGAATTTGGGTTATTCGTAACAGAGAATCGTGAAAAACAGAATGAGAAAGTTTGACAGCAATTTGGGAAAACAGGTATTGTATCTCGAAAAATATACAACAAATTCCGAAAACTGTATGATAACTGAAAAAATGCACCTATATGGATCATGAAAAAATCGTAATCCTGAAATGAGTAAACTTTTAAACGATGAACCAGAAAAAATATTTAATGAATTCTCAGGAGATCGTTCTTGAAAAAGATAAAATCGTAATCAATTAAAGCAGTTTTATTTATTTTTATCTTTTATCTTTTTTTTCCTAACCTAGATTCCCTCCTTTGTTTTTTTAATTAATTTTCTTTTAATCGATCTGTTTTTTCCAAACAAATCCAGCCATCCATTCTCTTCAATCTAATGGTCCAGATTAGTACTTCCGTTTTACCACAAAAACCATTTTACCGGAACTCACCTCTCTCTCTATATATATCATAAAACTTAAGCATAAAAGTTACAACCCCTTTAAATTTTGAATACCATCATCATAAAGAAAAAAACAGAACAATGAAAGTCATTAGCGATCATTCAATGGTTGGTTGAGCAAAGTAATATGAAAATAGTTATGTTTTAGAGATCAGACCATTCTTTGAAATTTATGATTATCCCAAGACAATATATTTTTATTCAACATACATACAATCATCTTCCATGTCAATAAAAACACAATATATATATATATAACATGGCAATGTCTATATGGGCTCGTTTTTTCTATAAATGGACTCTATTTACTACACCCAAGTTGTGTGTGCCAGTTTAGCACGTATAACCCGGACGTTCAAGGAAAAAAAATAGGAAGACATAAATATTGGTTCTGCGGGGTGGACACTGACAAGCCCAACTTGAGTGTGCCAGTTCCACTTGACGGACATGAGCACGCCCAAACTCGACGGCTTGTCTTCCGAAAAACTGACATTGGCTCGCCTAGTTTTAGAGAGCCTCTGTGACAGAGGCACACTCAAATTGAGCTTGCCTATCTCCACCAGATATATTTTTTGAAAATATGGCCACTGTGCACACTGAACCCGGACGTGCCCAACGGCTATAGTTTAAAAAAAACAGATTTTTGCCTCTAAATAAGCTCACTTGGAGTTCATTTTAGATAGAGCTGTTTGACTTTTCAAAATGAATCACCATGATCATTATAGCGAGTTTAGTGATGAGGAAGGCAATGACTGGTAAGATAGCTCATATTTGACCAATCTAATTTCGGTGATGAATGAATCAACGACTGTGTCGAAGATGAAGATCCCTAATATTTGATTAGTAACGTTTGTTTTAATTAAGTTTTCATTCTATTGTTAGTGATGAAATTCATGGGATTAGTTGCAAAAGTTGAATATGATTAATCTTATTTACTATAAAATTTAGGTGTATTGTTGCAATAGTTAGACATATATAGCGCAAAAGTTGCGTTAGTCAATTGTTTTTGGAATGACATAGGTTGAAAGTGGAGTTCTTCTGATAGTCTTAAAGTAAAAATAAAGTAGAGTTGTTTGCTTATATTTTTAGTGAAAAATCAATCTCAATAATGTAATTATTTTCAATGTTTAGTTAGTAGTGATTTGTAGATATATAGTATACATGATATAAAAATTAAAATAATTATTGCGTAAAACTTCAAAGAATATTTATTACTTATAAAGATTGGGATAGAAAGGAAGACTTATGTGATTGTGCGAGAGATATATCCAAGGACTTGATGATAATATTGGTAGATTTTTTGACAACCGATTACCACATTATTATAGTATACAAAAGATTTGGTCCACGAGGGCTCATAGACCGATGGTGAACCTAGTAAACCTTGCATTGCTTGTTCCGAGAATCCGCAAATCCAAATAAAATAAGTTCTACTGTGGCTTTAGCTAATTAGGATCTGGTTAACAAAACATAGCTTAAAATGTATAATAAGCATTATTGAAGGTCACCACAACCATAAGTTATTGGATACCTTTTTTCGAAACCCATTCATTGGACGAATGACCCCCGATGAGAAGTTAGCGGCTAGGAGGTGGGGAGGATGGTTTGAGGACCCCAATGTAGATAGTAAGCGAGTTGAGAATTTATTATCCGTGGAACGTGACATCTAGGAAGCAAGTTTCAAATTCTTACAAAAGATTGAGTATTAGGATCGTGGAGAGCTAACGGTTACACAATGGTCCTTAAATTCTTGGTCAACAATGATTATGCTCTATATCCATTACGGAATAAGAATAATCATGAGGTCAAAATCTTTTTCTTTGTTAACAAGGAGTCGTTGTGGTTGCTGAGAAGTTCATGTATGTGGTAGTTGTTGATGCCACATACAAAACAAACAAGTAAGATATTTATTTTAATAGTTAGACGTTACTAATTCGTGTCATTTCTTATAATGGTTAATCTTTGTATCCATAGATATGAGATGCCATTGGTGTAGACTGTTGGGTTCACTTCCACTCACTTGACTTTCAACATTGGTTTTGCATACTTGAGCTAAAGGAACTTATTATTACACGTGGATAGTGAGAAAACTGCGGGCCTTGTATCAGGATTTAGGAGTGATGCCAACGATAGTTATGACCGACAGCGAGAAGCCTCTCATCAATTCAATATGAGCCATTTTCGAAGATGGAGTTCAACATCTATTATGTTGGGTGCATATTAGACATAACATAAGACACATGCTTCATCCATATTGAAGAATAGTGGTAGAGTAGAAGCCTTTATAAATCAATGTTTGACGCTTTTTTTCTCAACCACTGAGCATAAGGATGAAGAGAGGCTTGCATTGATAAGGAATTCATGGAGGAGCAGCCTTATTAGATATGTGGAAAGTGAATGGCTAACTCCATTCAAGGAGAGCGTGGACGGATTATCATGTACACTTCTTTATAAGGACTTTAGACAAGTAGTCATTATTTATTTGATCATAATCTTTATATAAATAATAGTTTTTTATGAATTTATTTGAATCAACATGATTATATGTTGTTTCCATAGGGTGAAAGGAATACACAAGGTATTGGCAAAAATTATTGGCTCTAGCAGAGGGGTTTCAACAGAGTTATTGTCAAGGCCCACCATGCCATCCTCCAAAAACATGACACTATTAGGGTGAGCTTTAATATCTCACTTACAAAGCTTCAAACATATCTCGATGATCCGACAATGCCTTCATGGATAAAGAATATTTTTTCTAAGCTCTTCTGAAAGGTTTCAGATAAGTTCTTCAACCACTTATTGGCCTAGTACGAGCGGGTAATAAAGTTTGAGTGTTAAGAGGAATGCAAGGATCACTGGGTGAGAGACTGTATAGGATAGCCACGTGTCCATAAAATTGAAAAATCCATTATCAATAAGACATCCCTTATTCCTTATTATGTTCTCGAGTTTTGGAAGAAGTTGTCATGGGAAGACTCTACAACTACAATCGTGCCAGCTTCTGAGAATGTTCAGAGGTCGATTAAAGAGATGAGCCTACGAGAGATGTGGTGGATCATTAGATATAAAGCAAGGAAAACGAACTTGGTTAGTTCTCTCACGACTTGGAGAGTCCAGCAGAAAGCGGTATGCTAGAGCCCACCGGAATTCGAAGAAAAGAATGGCCACCTAGTGTGAAGAACAAGGACAAAGTAGATGCAAGTAAGAAGAGTTTTTTTGAGCATAGAGAAAAACAATTGGAGGTGTATGAGAAGGAGAAGGTGATTCAGAGTCAAGGTAGAGCCTGAGGCCTTCCTAGGAAGGATGCATTGCCTCCAATTTCAAAGGTGATTTGTCGTGAAGAGATACAATCACAACCATTATTACAAGAATCGCACACAAAGGATGTGAGAAGTGCACAAGACTCCATCATACCCAACATGTATTTAGGAGTGAACTTTGGGGTGAAGAATGTGGATAAGTTTAGGATGCCTTGCAATAATGATGCTCGGGATGTACTATCAGACAGGCATTGCATGTATAGGTCTTTGACAGTATTATTTGCAAAGGAAGAGATAAGAGTAAGAATGTATCCATCACGATATTGTCACATAGTTGATTGACCACCAAGACTTCTATGACCCGATATGACAAGTAATACATGAAGGTACGTGGGAGGTGCTTATTTTCCAGGACAACTACACTAGAAGCCCTTGCTCGCGGCAATATTGGTTTCACATGTCATTCATCAATTTAGTGTTTGTCACTATATCAGGTTGGTTTAGTGATGCTTACTTGGAATGCTCCTAAATTATTGACGCAGCCGTGTAAACCTCCCTGTATGTGTTTCGTGGCACACATGGGTTGTCAAAGTAAAATTTATCCTCAATTCCAAAATAACACTAATAAGTTAGTGAAAGCAAGTAACCGATACCTCAGAGAATAGGATTTATGTGATTAACAGTTAAAGGTTTGATATTATGATTCTTTTATTGATTGGGTTATTGTTCCTCTTTACTCATCCATTTATGCATCCGTTTTGGTTTAGTTCATCATGTTCTTTGTCACCTATCTATATTAATCCTTATGTTGACTTGTCAACTAAAAGACGCATTTTCATTCTACATTCACTTACCAAAACCCTGTAGAACACATTTGATACCTAGGACATGCACAATTAGAACGAGCCGTCACCAGGCGTTTAAAAATCTTTGTCCTTGAGACGAGCTAAGCATCATTGACGTCTACAAATTTAAACAACTAAGACGAGCCAATAGGTGTGTCTACGAATTCTAGTTATGTGTATTGCTTCCTCCTTTAACTTGTTTCCGCAACCAGACTAGACATAGTTAAAGACTTTTCCTAACATGAGATTATTCTAGTAATCATGATATTCTAGGTTGTCAATCTAATCTAATCATATGAAGCAGTGAAATTATAATCATGCAAGAAAGCGCATCAACATAGTACAGAATCAATATAGATAGAAGAAAATCCACAAAACAAAAACTTCAATATAAACTTCAGTAGTAAAGTGAAACAATATTTGGACCTTTGCTTCTCATGCTAATCTACGAATGAAATATAAAAAATGAACTAACTACTAACTATGAATGGCTTGGTTTGTAGGGAGAGAAAAACCATATATAGGAGAATCGCTTTACCTAATTTCCTCCAAGTACAAAAAGATATCAAATACGAAACTAATCTAATAACTGATTATAGAATCATAACTGGTCGGATCTATCATCGAAGGCAAATCAAAGATACGAGGGTGAATATCTTATCTTCTCTGCATGCGGGGCGCGATGAATAATGCGCGAGGCATGGTGGTTGAAGCTGGTAGATTTTCCTTAGACTTTGTAACAGAACACTCCATCACTTGGGATACGGCTAAATCTGGACTGGGCCACTAGGCACGGAGTGCAGAACAAAAGGCATGGGTCACGGACACCACTCTGTCCACTCTTCACTCCTGGCAGCTACATTTCTACTAGATATGTGTGGAAGACCTCCATTTTGTAGCTCCAACTACAACTTAACTCTGTACTCCTCTAAATGTGTGTAAAAATCCTTGAATAGTTGATCTGCTCATCTATGGCTCGGGTTACAACTCTAGTAATTTAGCTCATAACGCCTCTGAATGTATGCTAAATCTTGTGAAATGAACCATCATGATTGGCTCTTAACAAATCCCCCTACTTAAACCTTTACTCGTTCTGAGTAAGAAAGAAATCCACTCTCTTCATGTAGCGCAAAAGGTCCCCGAAAGTACAAAAAAAATGACTCTACAATCCCCAACAACTAGTCATCACAATCCTATACGTGAAACCAAAGCTGAGATAGACATGATAAAAAATTTAACCAAAACCAATATGTAAGTTTAAGCTTGACTAGCTTAAATGTTCCGCTTGTTTTGATGATGATAACCATAGTATTTGATGTCCATTGTTTGTGATAAGCTATCTAGGAATAGTTCGATGATGTAGGAAAGTAGCTTTGACATAAGCAAACAAGTTAGAGACTATCTTTGAGCCTAGCGGGGAAGGAGAGTCTTGCCAAGGCAGTTGAAAAAATAAAGAACGAAGAAAATAAAGATCCAAGTATTGAGTTGTGAAGACGGAAGGACTAGCTAAAGCCAAGAGAGTCGCTGCGAGCTAGTCTATTGCGCTTCAAACTCAGAGAGAGTTTACAAGTGGATCAAGTGCCAAAGAGAGTGTCCTACGGAGGAATCCTACACCAGCGCATCTAAGATTCGTGTGCAGTGAAGGGAAGGCCCATAAGCTAAGGATAGGGGAATGTGCGATTTCTACATATGGATAGTGATGAATAGGGATCGCCAAGATGGACAAATTAGAGAATCGCAAGTGGTGTGGAGAGGATTGCCAATGTGGACAAGTACGGTAACTCAAGAGAAGAAGCACCAATGCGTGTGGATTCATTGATGCGCTCCATGAGAGGATTAGTTACACGGATTGCCAACGTGGACTTCTTCATTGCCATAGATTATATGATTTGCTTTACTTGGAGAATAAGTTTAGAAATACTATAAATATGTGCAATAGGTTATGTTAGGCACAAGAGAGCTGAGAAGAGCAAAGAGAGCTAAAGGCTTTAGAGAGAAAGCTAGAGAGCTGAGTGCTTAGGACAAACCTCACTTTCTGAGAGGAGAAAGCAAGAGCAAATTGGTAAGAGTCGTACCTAGAGGAAAGATAATCTTAGCCCAATGTCGCGGGAGGGTAGTGTGTGGTCAAAATCATTTTGAGAGTAGAGAGGATCACTTGTATTGGGATGAATGTAGATTGTGTTGGGAGAGAGTATTATGAGTCATTGTAATTACTCTTGATTAGTATAATATAATTAGTGGTGAGTTTTATCCCGATCTTAGTAGAAGCTTAGGGTTCTCACCTTGGGGAAAATCTTGCATTTAAGCCAAACTTATCATCTAACAATTTTATGTTCAATGTATTGTAGCTAAACTCCTATCCCGTAACTCTAACACACCAGCTTACTAGCTTGTTGTGTTTATCTTGGAGTTTAGACTAGCTTAAACGTTTTTTCAATTTTTATATCTTCAAACACATAAGCGAGTTGATCGAGATACTCTTTTATAAGTGTTAGCCAATCAAAGCTAATTGATCAGTTCTTAACGAAGGTAAAAAACCTACAAATGTTATGAGAGCTTTGGACGCTCATTTGCATTGATTCCTACTCTCTATTCTGAATCATGGGCAACGACAAAAACGCTTTCCACCTAGGAATCTCTTTAGCTAAGCCTCATTCTTAGCTGAGGGTGAACTACACTGATGGCTCACTATGACTAGAAACTATATCCAACAGACTGACTATCAATGTTGGAGGATCATTGACAAAGGTGAAGAAACTCTCAAGGATGAAACAGACACATACAAATGGGGACCAAAGGAGTATTCTATGCTTGAGAAAAATGCCAAAGCGAATCAACTAATTCTATATGCTCTCTCTCGAAAGGACATCGACAAGATGATGCCACTGCCCATAACGAAGCTCATGCGGAACGCTATCATAGATATGCACAAGGGTAGTGAGGATATGAAGAACAATCGTTGATTCGAGCTCCAATGGGACTTCCATTTGTTTAATTGGGTGAAAGCGAGTCTATTTCGAACTATCATTCTTGATTCCAGGTACTATGTGACAAGATGTCCTCCGCATGACTGCAGGTGCAACCCTGGGAGCTCTCTTTAACTTTTATCCATGCAATTAATGCTGAATTTTTATACAACTAAACGTATAATGCTAATGACAAAAGAAACGAAAGAATTTGATGTATTTGTACTTGCTGTAAAATTAAGAATACAAGAAGTTAAGGATATAAAGGAGTCACTAGCACCGAAGGAATCTCAAGGAGTAGCTCTCAAGATCTCCCGTGTTCTTCAAAAGGTGGAACATAACGATGAATCAGACAATGAAGAAGACTGGGAAATAGCTATGATGACTAAGCTTGTCAGAAGGTGTTTAAGAAGAAGATTGGCTTAACAACGAAGGATTACAAGCCAACAAACCTCAAGCATGTCACATGCTACAACTCCTCACGTAAAGGAAATTTTTCCAAGGATTGCACAAGTGCAAAGGTGGACACTAAGGAGGAACAAGCGGATTTGAAACACAACCTAGGAAGGCATTTGTCACCTTATGAGGCGATTCGGATGATAAGGTGGACGTTGGATAAGAACCATAGAAATATTTATTCGTCACCAAAGATCCAGATCCTAAACCTGACTTTGAGGTAAGTCTTATTGAACCTAAACTCTCCTATACACCCTTTCTCTCCTTCTTTGACAGTGTACACGATCAAGCGAGTCTATCTGAACACAAGCTTGGTCTTAACGATTCTGATTCCTCACAGTCTATTCTGACTATATCTGAGGAAGAGCTCAATCAAGCGAGTCTTGAGAGACAAGCTTGACCCAAGCGAGTCATTCAAGACTCAGCATGTACGTACTAGGCCCTTAAAAGCCAAGTGCGGACAAGAAAAAGCACAATGAGTGTTACCTTTCACAGTGTTAGTTGAGCTGTAATCGTCTTGTTAAAGCTTCATCTATTTCTCTTTGTTTTGATGATAAAAAACTGATATGTTTAATCTCTTAGTGTTTTTAAGCCTTCCAGGTTATTGCTATATCTGTAAGGATTCGCTTAAGTCACTTAGAGATGCGCTTGACTGGTCTCAGTTGCGCTTAACACCAAGAGGAGAAAGTAAGTTTCGCAAACGGTGTTTAATAAATCCATTCAAGACCAAGAGGTGAGAGTGATCGAGCTTCGAGGGCGTAGTAGACGCGCTTGAATGAAGAAGAAGAAGGTTGACCACGAGGTTCCACCATAGCTTAGGGTGTGCTAGAGCACAGCATAACAACGCCAACACGCTAGAGAAGGCTGGTAAGCGGGAGAGTGCAAGTTACGTGCACATGAAGGTGCGAGAAGAGCTTGTTCACTCTTTGGGACGCAACTCCATGGATCGCCAGCGTGGAAGAAGGTTGTTAAAGCTAAAAGAACACGGATTGCTGATGTGGCGTGGATCAACAAGTGAAGAACAAAACCAAATCACTCCAGGCCGTTGATTAATTCTGGTGAAATGATCAAGGCACACGGATTGATGAGGTGGCATTGTGCTTAGTCTTTGTTTGTTACACGAATTAAGTTAGAGGTTTAGATTAAGGTTTGTGTATAAATAGAAGACTGTTGCATTCACTCTAAATGTTACAAACTGAGAGAATTATAGAGAAGCTAGAGAGAGCTTAAGTGATATACTGGTTTGTAATCAGAGAGAGTGTTGAGAGTGCCTTCATTTGTTCTTTAGAGCTGAACTCAGTATTGTAGAAGGAGTGTTACGAGTAAGCTTCAAAGTGATTGAAGCTAGAGTTGTAATTGTTTCTTCTATTAATACAAGTGTAGTGGTGAGTTCTATCCCGAGTCAGTTAGTGACTTAGGGTTCTCACCTTTGAGAAACTTTGTGTGTGCAAATATAAGTGCGCTTTAACAACTTAAAGCGCGCTCAATTGTCTGTCTGACCTCTTCCGCACTTAAGGACTTTAGTAAAATCATTACTAACAGTTCTACATAGGTCAAGCGCATCCCAAGTATTCAAAGCGCAATTCAAAGTTCAAGAAATCAAGAACAACAAGGAGAAGCACTCAGAACGAGAAACAAAGGAATGGCGCTCAAGCTATCAAGCGTCCTACAAAAGCTTGAAAATGATGATGAAGGAGAAGACGACGATGATAGAGATGTCTCTATGATGACCAAGCTCGTGAAGAAGTTTTTTAAGAAACAAGGAGGCCTCAAGCGCGATACAGCCTCCAAGCAGCGCGATGTCAGGGATTTCACTTGCTTCAACTGCAACGAGAAGGGACACTTGGCCAAAGCGTGTCCTCATCCAAAAGTGAATCTAAGCTCAAGCTCAAGCTTCACCAAACAGCCCCCTAAACAGGCATTCGTTACACTTTGGGGAGAATCTGATGACGATTCAGAAGATGGAGCTCAACCTGACTTGTGCTTAATGGCTGGCGCCGCATCTGACTCAGACTCTGGCTCTGAGATTGAGGTAAATGATCTAAACCTTGACATTCTGCCCAAGCGCAATCTTATCCGTCTCTTAAAAGAGCTTATGGTTCAACAAAAGTCTCTAGCAATTGATGCTAGAGCACGGCTGGTTGAACTTGATAATGCTAAGAAAGAATTGGTTGAGCTTTCCAAACATTTACATGACAAAACCACACTCCTCTCTAAATCTTGTGAACTTTGTCATGGTAAAGGGTTGGAAAGTAACTCTGACTCAACTAAAGATGTTAAGCTCGATCAGATCATATCAAAGCTTGATATTCTTACTAAGCTAGTGGAAGCAAAGTCTGTTCCTCAAAATGCCTTTGTGAAAGCTAGAACTGGATTGGGCTATGACCCCCAAGAACCTTCCTCTTCCTCCAGTCCTCCTCAATCAAGTGAGTTCTCTGCTAAGATCAAATCACTTGAACAAGACCTAACTGCCTACAAGAGTGAAAACTCTCATCTGAAGAGCAGAATAAAGGTACTTGAGGACCAACCTTCAGAAACCAAAGAGTGGTTTCATGGGGAAAAGCGCATCATTTGTATAAAAAACAAGCGCAAACCCCAACTCAGCCTCCTGTCTTACAAAAGAAAGAACCATTTAGACCAGGAAAAGGCAAGTATGGTTACGTAAGAGGTAACCATTACTGTACCTTTTGTGGTCAAAATGGACATGACAAGAGAGAGTGCAAGGACTTGAAAGTCCTTAAGAGTAAGCCCTATAAGCCAATGGATAAACATAAGGGCAAGCGTACACGTATTCAACAGTCACCTGTTGAGAACGGATGCGCTTCTGGACACAGAGGTGTGCTTCGTGAAGCGCGACCTAATATTGTGTTAGACATGAATGATCCTAGCTATTATGAGCCAGTTCCAAAGACTAGCTCAGCAATAGCTATGTCTAATATTCCCACGAAGCGCAAGCTTCGATGGGAGATCAAAGCTTGATCTCTACTTTTGCAGGTTGGGATGAAATGTAGGTGGTATATCGACAGCGGTTGCTCGTGTCACATGACGGGTGATCCACAGTTACTACTTTCATTCCAATCTAAGGAAGGAGGCAGCGTTTCTTTGGTGACAAAAAGCAAGGGAAGATCATTGCTAAAGGACAAGCGCATCTCAACAAAGCCATTCAGATAGGAGATGTGAACTTAGTAGAGAACCTTCGATTCAATCTACTGAGTGTAGCACAATTATGCGACCAAGGAGGTAATAAGGTATGGTTTAGTACAACTGAATGTGCAGTAGTCAGTCCTGAACAAGAGGTGCTTCTAAAGGGCAAGCGCATAGACAACACTTACCTCTTCGACCACTCCTTCTCTCCTAAGCGCAACCTATGTCTGGCTACACTCACTGAGATGACAAATCTTTGGCACAAGAGAATGGGACATGCAAGTCTACATCTACTCAACAAGTTACAGTGCAAAGATCTGGTTCGTGGTCTTCCTCGCATAAAGGTGGAATCCATGACTTCATGCTCAGACTGCTCAAAAGCTAAAGCGACTCGTAGCTCCTTTCCCTCTATCAAGGTAGTGCAGACTAAAGCTCCCCTTGAGCTTCTCCACATGGACCTATGTGGGACCACTATGAACGCAGAGTAAAGGAGGTAATCGCTATATTTTTATAATAGTTGATGATTATTCTCGCTATACATGGACTCTTTTCTTGAAGCACAAGAGCGAAACCTTTGCAAAGTTTCAAACTCTTGCTCTTTTACTGGAAAGAAGCTAGGGCTCCCCATTTGTTCAATTCGTTCTGACAATGGAACTGAATTCAAGAATGGTGAGTTCCTATCATTTTGTGAGGAAAGGGGTATAGATCATAACTTTTCTACACTTCGAACCCCTGAGCAAAATGGTGTGGTTGAGCGCAAGAATAGGACACTCCAAGAGATGGCACACACAATGCTACTCTCTAGTGGTGTCGCTTCACACTATTGGGCTCAAGCTGTGAGCACAGGATGTTTTATAACTAACCGTGCCTTCTTAAGGCCAATTCTTGAGAAAAATCCCTATGAACTGCTTAAAGGGCGTACACCAAATATCTCTCACATAAGGGTGTTTGGTTGCAAGTGCTACGTCAATAACAATGGGAGAGAACTCTTGGGTAAATTTGATGCTAAGAACGACGAGGCTATCTTCCTTGGATATGCGCCTATTAGCCAGGGATATAGAGTTCTCAATCTAAGAACTCAGAGGGAAGAAGATAGCATCCATGTTAAATTTGATGAAGGAGAGAGCAAAAGCGTACCAGAAATCAACGATAATCCATTCTCTAGCCATGATCTACCTCCAGCTTCTCCTCCCAGTCCTCAAGCGCAACCTTCTATCCCTTCTACAAGTATGGAAAGTGACGATGATGATGGTGGAGGATGCGCTTCTCAGCCCTTGGCCACAGAAGCTTGCATTCCCAGTGAAGAAGCAACTCCAGAGGACAACACTCAGAATGACGATCATGGAAGTCGACCATCCATTTAAGTTCTAGCTCCCCCTTCACCTCTTTCTCCAGGTCAGGTAACTCCTTCTGTTACTTCTGCTCCTCCTTCTAGCTCTCAAGCGGGACCTAGCAATGGTGAAGCGCAACCTGGAAGTCCTCAAGCGGGACCCAGTGGCCATTCTGGTGGTAGTGGAAGCTTGTCCAAGACCACAACAATGAAGCTACCAGACAATACAGAGGTCACCGTGCGCGATTATCAACAGATGAACTCACATCCAGTTTCTGCGATTATATCTCAGTATGAAAAAGGTACCCAGACTCGCTCTAATGTTTGTAATTTGCTTGCTTGTAGTGTTTTTGTTTCTTTACAGGAACCCAAGTCCATACAAGTTGCGCTTCAAGATCCAGATTGGATAATAGCCATGCAAGAAGAGTTAGAGGAGTTCAAGCGCAACCAAGTTTGGCGTCTAGTACCCCGTCCAGGTGATAGAAGCATAATTGGCACACGATGGGTATTCAGAAACAAGCTGGATGATAGTGGAGTGGTGGTACGAAACAAAGCGCGTATTGTTGCACAAGGGTACAATCAACAAGAGGGCATTGACTACGATGAAACGTACGCACCAATATCTCGACTTGAGGCAATTCGACTGTTGATAGCCTTCGCAGCGCACAAAGGATTCAAGGTGTTTCAAATGGATGTGAATACAACCTTCCTCAATGGTAAGCTTAATGAGGAAGTGTATGTCAAGCAACCACCAGGATTTGAAGATCCAGCTTATCCAGACCACGTGTACTTTCTAGACAAAGCGCTCTACGGACTGAAGCAAGCCCCTTGCGCTTGGTATGATTGTCTATCTAAGTACTTGTTGGAAAATGACTACAAGAGAGGTTTGGTGGACAAAACCCTCTTTATCAGGGAAGTGAAAGGTGACATTCTCATTGTTCAAATTTATGTAGATGATATTATATTTGGTTCTACTAACATGCCGCTTGTAAAAGACTTTAAGAACACCATGAGCCTCAAGTTCAGTATGAGCATGATTGGTGAGCTCAAGTATTTTCTAGGGCTTCAAGTAAACCAAATGGATGAAGGAATCGAGATTGCAGAAATACATCAAAGAGCTCCTTAAGAAGTATCAAATGGAGAACTCCAAACCTTGCCCTACTCCCCTCTCAACCACCACAAAGCTGGACAAAGACTTAATGGCTGAGAAGGTAGATGAAACCATGTATCGAGGTATGATAGGTTATTTGATGTATCTAACTGCTTCACGTCCTGATATTGTTTTTGCCGTTAGTGTTTGCGCTCGATCACAGTCAGACCCTCGCGCTTCTCACCTCTCTCATGTAAAGCGCATCTTCAGGTATTTGAAAGGGTCTGATGATCTTTGCCTTTGGTATTCCAAAGGGGGCGGTATTTCTCTTGTTGGCTACACCGATGCAGATTATGCAGGTTATTTAGCTGATAGAAAGAGCACTAGTGGTATGGCACAGTTACTTGGCCCTTTCTTAGTCTCCTGGGGATCCAAGAAACAAAATTGTACTGCGCTTTCAACGACAGAGGCAGAGTACATAGCTGCAGCGCAATATTGCGCTCAAGTACTGTGGATAAAGCAACAACTCGTTGACTACGGTATTACTCTTGACACTATATCTATCTTTTGTGATAATACCAGCGCAATATGTGTGTTGAAGAACCCTGTACATCATACAAGAATGAAGCACATTGATGTACGGCATCACTTTCTGCGTGATCATGTGGAGCGCAAGAATATTGAGCTTATTCACGTATCTTCAGAAGGGCAATTGGAAGATATCTTCACCAAGGCGCTTAATCGTCAGGTATTCTTAAACCTCAGGGTTCAGCTTGGCCTTATACGACTCCATTAGCTTCGAGGCAATGGAACTATAAGTATTTCTCTATTTGACTAGAATTAGCAAGCTTAGTATCAAGGTATGAACTATGGTCGCTTGCGCTTGATAGCTTTGAGTCTTTCATGCTTTATAGTTGTTCATTAAAATGAATTAGTATTGAATTTGTCTGACTTGTTTAGCTCGATTTGATATAATCCTAGTCCATTCATGCTCTTCTTTGCCAAAAACGTGACAATGGTGATCGTCTTCTACCCATATTACATGCCTAAGAAATGATCCATTGCATAGGTGTCCTTAGCCTGACTAGATGTAATGCTTCTCTTGTCCTTTATTGAGCTCTACATTAGAGAAGTATTCATTTGTTGACATAAAGCCCAACTACCATATTACATTTATGTGCACATACTTCCACATCAAACTTGAGTGATTGAATGCTCTAATGTCCCTTATATGAAATGTGCATCTTCCTATTCATAAATTGCTTTACATTGTGGTTTGAGAATTGAACTGGACATCACGCTCTTACATCTACTCATCTCAATCAGTGTTGTGCTTCTTCAGTATTGTTCAGAGGTGGTTCTGGTTGCACTTCATTCTCTAGCGCATTTCAGTGTTGAGGTCTATCGCGCTTTGAAGCGCATCTGGGTGGATTTTCTTCCGAGTTGGGTTTGCTTAACTTTGAAGAAACTGCTAGCTGTCAAACCCACTTGCCGCTTTTGTGATGTAACGGCTTATTTCTGGGTACAACGACTACTTTTTGACCGTTGAGGGCTACAAGCAGGGCTATAGCGTCTTTTCCGGAAGCTAATTGGACCATTGAAGCGGCTAACGGCTACTTTTCAGAGATTGCATTTGATTGGAGCTTTGAAGCGGTTCCGATTTGATGGGTGCTCTATAAATACCAGGTATTCGACTAGCCTCATTTACCTTACCTTCTCCCATCTACCTCTTTCTATCTTCTACTCCTCTCAATCTCCATTCTCTTACTCCCGGTTATTATGGATAAACTCGTCCTAAGTGAGCTTGACCCAGCTACTCGCGCCAAAGTTGAATCCATTGTAAACACCATGGCCAAAGCTTCCTCCTCTACACATACTGATCCCTCTCCCACCAAACAACACGTCTCCCATGAAGTAACCTCACCCACAAAAAGGCCAGATTCCCCACAGAAAAGCCTGACTCACCCTCCGATCACATTGAAGATCTTACCCTCACTGATGATCCTGAACCCACAGCTCACAACCCAGACAGCCCTAAGAAACCCCTCTTTTCCCATGATCCAAAGGTAGACTTAACCCAGTTTGCAGCTGATCTTGATTTCGCTGGTTACGACCCAACAAAGGAGCTTGGTCGCGCTACGGCTGAGACATCACACACCACTCCTGCGAAGGGCAAAGGCGTCCTTAGCATTGAGACTCCCTCACGGCCTGGTTCCTAGATAAGGCCAGGAACGCAAACTCTTACCTCTCCAAAGGAGCTTCTAGCCAGCATTCCCTCAGACTCAGAGGACGATGAAGGGTTTCAGCTCATGCCTCGCCCTGGTGTCGACTCGCCGCTTCCTCTCGCTTCGCAGCGACCAGATCGGCAGAGTGATGCGCTTCGCCGAAAAGGTAAGAAGCGCAAGGCTACTGCTGCTCCTCCTCCTCATTCAGAAGAGATTTAATCCTCCG
Organism: Phyllobates terribilis; assembly: GCF_046119375.1. NCBI lineage: Eukaryota > Metazoa > Chordata > Amphibia > Anura > Dendrobatidae > Phyllobates > Phyllobates terribilis. Next base: position 15,923 of record NW_027367491.1, on the reverse strand, counting down.
ACGGCTCTGAGCACGACTTTCCTCCTCCTGAGCCCGAACAGAAAGCTACTGGCGCTTCAACCCGGTCTAAGCGTACCAAGGTAATCGGGGTAAATGATTTTCCTCCTATTCCCGTAGGTGTTCAGAAGCGGTCTTTCTTGTTTCCTGAGATTGTCACCACCGATCTGCTATCTGGGCTTCAAGATTCTTCACATGTGTCGCGCTTTGCCACATGGTTGAGCTTTCAGGGTTGGGACACGCTCGAAACTGAGCCAGCTCGGTGCAATGATGCAATGGTATATCAGTTCTACGCCACCTTAGAGTATCAACCTCCGAATCCATAATATGGTCAGGTAGGGTTCACCTGGCGTGGTAACTCCAAAGAATGTTTTCGGGTGAAGGACCTCGCTAAGGCCATTGGGTTGACTGAGCAGTCTAACGGCTTTGGTAGGCTCTACAAGAAGAACTGGCCCGCAGGTGCTACCCAGATCAAGAAACTGTGTTTGGTTCTACTGTTCCAAAGGGTGCGCTCACCGTTGATATGCTCCGACCAGCTAAGCGGCTGCTTCACCATTTCATCATAACCAACATCACGCCTCGTGACTACAATCATGAGAAGGTTACAATTGCAAATTGCTGCATCATGGCTGCCGTAATTTCCAACCAAGTGGTAAACACCGCTCAGATAATGTTGAGTCACTTGGTGCTGTGTCGAGTTACGACGTCTGGTCCTCTGCCGTTTCCCCATCTCATCTGCAAGATGCTTCGTGCTGACGGTTTGTATGATTCATCTCTTCCTGACCACGCCTGTTCTACCTTTCTTACCACTGATGCAATCGTTGCTATACTTCTGCCCAAGACTGAAGAGAAACTCCCTTCGAGCTCGCGCTCAGAAGTCAGTCCACGCGCTTGAACCTCTTCCAGCTCTACAGATTTGTCTGTTATAGTGGCATCGATGGAAGCGCATCAGGAAAGAGTTGAGAAGCAGCTCAGGGAAATGGTTGAGCTTATTTCTAAGCTGGTGACAATGGTGCAGGAGAAATTCGATTCTGAAAAGGGTGGTAGTGTGTGAGATGTAGTGATGGTTGCGCTTTTAAGCGCATTTGCTGATTTCTGTTTTCTCTTTCTGCTTTGCTATATGCATTTTGTGAATTAGTCTGTTAGGGTTCCTATCCAACTTTTGTGGCAGTTCTTACAAGCTTAATGAAGTATGCATCTGACTTTTATATCTCTGAGAGCTTCACTAACTTGACTTTTCTCTACTTAAGTTGCTTAGTGTCTTCTATCTTGCTCTGTTTGACTTATTAGCTAGCAAGCGCACTCTACTAACTTTCTTACTGTATGACTATGCTTTGAATTTTTCGATGATGTCAAAAGGAGGAAGAACACAGGTACATCCTTCTTTGATTAAGGGGGAAGTATGAGATCGTGCATGAATTCAGGGGGAATTTGAAAACTGGTATGGTTAAGTACTTGGTAAGATACTTTGATCTGATTCGAAATCTGAATACTTGATTAAATTGACATTATTGTCTCCATTTTAGTCGCTAAAGAAAGTATTCACGAGCTTACCTGTTTACAGTTTGTCATCATCAAAAAGGGGGAAATTGTTAGTTGAGCTTTAATCGTCTTGTTAAAGCTTAATCTATTTCTCTTTGTTTTGATGATAACAAACTAATATGTTTAATCTCTTAGTGTTTTTAAGCCTTCCAGGTTATTGCTATATTTGTAAGGATGCTCTTAAGTCACTTAGAGATGCGCTTGACTGGTCTCAGTCGCGCTTAACACCAAGCGGAGAAAGTAAGTTTCGCAAACGGTGTTTAATAAATCCATTCAAGACCAAGAAGTGAGAGTGATCAAGCTTCGAGGGCGTAGTAGACGTGCTTGCATGAAGAAGAAGGTTGACCACGAGGTTCCACCATAGCTTAGGGTGTGCTAAAGCGCAGCAGAACAATGCCAACACGCTAGAGAAGGCTGGTAAGCGGGAGAGTGCAAGTTGCGTGCACAGGAAGGTGCGAGAAGAGCTTGTTTACTCTTTGGGACGCAAATCCAGGGATCGCCAGCGTGGAAGAAGGTTGTTAGAGCTAAAAGCCCACCGATTGCTGATGTGGCGTGGATCAACAAGTGAAGAACAAAACCAAATCACTCCAGGCCGTTGATTAATTCTGGTGAAGTGATCAAGGCACACAGATTGATGAGGTGGCATTGTGCTTAGTCTTTGTTTGTTACACGAATTAAGTTAGAGGTTTAGCTTAAGGTTTGTGTATAAATAGAAGACTGTTGCATTCACTCTAAATGTTACAAACTGAGAGAATTATAGAGAAGCTAGAGAGAGCTTAAGTGATATACTGGTTTGTAATCAGAGAGAGTGTTGAGAGTGCCTTCATTTGTTCTTTAGAGCTGAACTCAGTATTGTAGAAGGAGTGTTACGAGTAAGCTTCAAAGTGATTGAAGCTAGAGTTGTAATTGTTTCTTCTATTAATACAAGTGTAGTGGTGAGTTCTATCCCGAGTCAGCTAGTGACTTAGGGTTCTCACCTTTGAGAAACTTTGTGTGTGCAAATATAAGTGCGCTTTAACAACTTAAAGCGCGCTCAATTGTCTGTCTGACCTCTTCCGCACTTAAGGACTTCAGTAAAAACACTACTAACAGTTCTACATAGGTCAAGCGCATCCCAAGTATTCAAAGCGCAATTGGATACTTGTTAAGCGCATCTAAGGCTTAATGAACCTTAGTGACAGTGAACAATTGCTGATCAAATACGTGTTTTCTACACACAGGTAAACCTCACAAAGTGCTATATCTGAACAGAGATATCCACTATGAAAGAGTTCCTAGAAATGTGAAGATGAAAGCTCTACCTTCCAGTTCAGGAATCGCGAGTTCTAACGTTCCTACAAAGTCAATACTTCGTTGGAAACAAAAAATTTGATTCTATCTTGCAGGTTGGAACGAAGAGTAGAAGGCACATAAGCATATCATAAGCTACTTTCATTTCACTAATAAGTAGGAGTCTTCTATCTCTTTCAGGGCTGAATCAAAGAAATCAAGCGTGCTTCAATGTCTAATACACATCTCTTTCATTGTTATCTTACAGAGGATGTACATAAATGTGTTAACATTTAGCTTTAATCAAATAAAGTCTTATTCATAAAACAAGTTACATATATCTTTCAAGCGAGACTCAGATATGTTCAAGGGAGTCTTTGAGGACTTCAAACGATTCTTTATTCAAATTGCTGAACTATATCTTATACTTCAAGAAGAGCAAATGACAACACTATATCTTTTCTAAGGCACTTTACTTGGATATCTTTCTACGCCTTGGGCTTTTGCTATTTTTTTCTATCTTTTCTTATTAGCTGAAGAAAGATATGCACTATAAGTTTCGCCCACTCCTTGACTATGAATTAATGTAGTATAATTCTACATTGGGAACTCTTGTTGAATTGTGTTCCTTTCTTGCTTGCTTTTCATGCTTATCTTTCCACAAGCCAGTCTTGCTAAGGTAGTATATTGCATTTAAGCTATTGATTATAGTCTTAGCAAATTGCATGCTCTTCTTATATGCCATAAATAGAGAATGGTGATCGTCTTCTTGCCTTAATACATGCCTAAGAAATGATTCATTACTACGATATCCCTTTCCTAACATTAATGTAATGCTTCCTTATTCCCTTGATTAACTCCACAATAGGACGTATTCATTTTTGCATAAAAGCTAGTATCCCTCTTATGCACATACGTTAAATATTCATTATATGTTGAATGTGATTGTGTTATGTCCCTAATTATGAAATGTGCATTTCATGTTAATCTTTTACCTGCTTAAATGATACATTAGATGCATATATACACTTTCTTTACAATCCTATGCATGACCAAGCGCTTGTGCAAGAGTCGCTTTAGAGGCAGTCACAATCACTTTTGGGTTTGCTTAATGATGGATGTTGATTAATGAGGAAGGTAATCTATTTCAGTTCTGAAAAATGAAGTCTGAATAAGTAGCCCAGTGATCTAGTATAAATAGATTCAGCAAGCCTACATGCTCAGTGATCCAGTATAAATGGATCCAGAAAAGCCACACTTAGACTTCACAGCGCATCTAAGTAGCTTCCAACGAATCATTGTAGTCGTTACAACGAGTATTTTGCAGGCCATTTTTCACTTGCTAAAGCATTGCTCAAAAAAGAATGTCTGCATGTATCCATTGAAAATCTTCAAAGAATTATAGCCATTGAGATATAGCCGTTATGGTTCTATCCGTTGAGCTAGCCGTTGCGTGATTTCAGCGATTCGTTTTGGTGGTGAAATCTTACAAAGGAAGGAAGCGCTACACTATATAAACATGGGTATGCATTCATGATATCCTTTACCATGTTCACTATCTCCCTTCTCTCTATAACTCAGTGCTATCACCATTCTCTCCCTCTCGCTTTATCTCGCTACGACTTACTCTTACCTCCTCAAAAAGCCCTAACTGCTATAACCCCAAAACACAAAGCTCACAAATCCAAAATGGCTGACAAATCACCCCTTGCAAACCTCTCTACGGAAGAGCTTTTGGAAGAACTCTACCTCAACCAAAGGGTAGATCTTGATGAGATCGTACAACATCGTCATCTTACCACTCCGACTTCGAGAACTCCTCCGACTACACAAAAATCCACGGTGTCTGGGTCTCCATCCACTAAGACTCCAGACTCACTGGCTGATAAAGAGATAGTCTCTCTTAAAGTTGCTGAGGAAACAGTCAGTGAAGCAGGTAAAGATCTAGTGCCAGTTGATCGGACAACCGCCTCTGTCTCCAACATCTTATCCGATCTGGCTAGTGTCAAGTCAGAAGTCTTTACTACACCGACTAAGCAAGAGAAAGGAGAACTACTTCTTCTCTCTTCTTATCGTAATCCTCCTGACTCGCTTCTTCCTTTAGGGATGAGGATGATGAGGGTTTCTCTCCAGCCCAACATAGAATGTTCAAAGAAGCTAAAAGCGCGTCTATAGCCGCTGGTAAGCTAAAGCACATTAATATTGATGAAGAAGAGCATTTTTCCGAAGAAGTAAGTGCAGAATCTTCATCTCGAAAGCAAGTCAAGAAAGAATCAAAGTAGAAACCGAAGAAAAAAGTTGAAAAGGAAGCCATTGCATCTCATTCAGAGTTTCCTCCCATCACAAGTGGTATCTCAAAGCGAGACATACTCGCTCCTCTGATAGTGCCTCCATAAATTCTAAAAGTAATCGAGGATGCTTCAGGCTCGGATCGGTTCAGATACTTTTTGAAATTGCAGAATTGGGATTCGCTCGAGATTGAGGTAAGCAAGATTGAAATTGATCTTGTTAGCCAGTTTTATGCTCACTTTTCCCACAGTTCATTTTTTTTGGTGAACCGACTACTGACGAGGCCAAAATGGTTGTTATTCCTATCAAAATAATATTTGTAATACCTCACTAACACCTCTATAAGTAGAGTGGTAAGCAAGGATCGATCCTACATTGAGTAAGATATTCAATTCTTGTGTAATTAATAAGATCAACTTTATTAATGATAAAAGGGGGAAAGTGGATTGATGCTAAGTTACTAACTTAATCTAGGAAAGAAACAGAGAAAATACCTTATTCAGCGGGTATCCATACAACGAAATGGTTGGTTTGATCATAGACTTCCTAATTGCTAATCGGGTTCATCCTATCAATTTATATATTATGATTTTCCTAATCCTTGTTCTAGATTTGCTAATTAAGTCAACTAGCCTTAATAGCCCCTTACCTACCAATCTTCCCCTTAAACTATCAAGACTAGACATGGCTAATGGGTCGGGCGGGTCGGGTTTGGGTTGATAAAATTTCGGGTTGATCGGACTAGGGTCATGTCGGGTTTCAGGTCGGGTCGGGTTGACCCAATGGGTCAAGAATGTTGCATTTAACATATTTTAGCTTTTCCTAGTGATAGAATAAATTTTAATAATAAATAATATTATTATATATTATTTTTCACAATAAATAAAAAATATTATATTTTTAATAAATTATGTGTAAATATTTTTTATTATAATGCCATGCATGATGTGAAACACATATTTCGGGTTGGGTTCGGGTTTGGTCAGGTTCGACCCACCAAATTTCGGGTTGGTCAGGTTGGGGTCGATCGGGTTTAAGTGCCTCTTCGTGTCTGGTTCTTAGCAATCGGGTTCGGGTCAGGTCATCGGGTCGGGTTGAGTTTTGTCAGGTCTAATCAAGACTATCTCCTAGACAACATTATGTACAAGAATAGATAGGAAAGTGTAGCGCACCCTAGATACTAATACCTCATTAACCTCCACATCCCTACAAGTCCAATTAGTCCAAGTAGTGATTTATGCTACTAAGTAGGCAAGGTTCTCCAACTAGGATAAACCAGGCCCTAGTTATATGAAATAGATCTATAAACCTAGGTGATCAAGCTAAATAAACAAATCACAATCAATAACAAATATAAGCAAGAGGATAAAATAATTCAAATAACATATCTTTATTAGAACCAAAGAAGAAGTCTACAAACCAACCATCCATAAGTTTCAACCTCGAGAAAAATGAGAACTGTCTCTACAAACTATCTAAATTAACTAGAACTAATCATGAGAAGGAGGCAAAGCTCTCATCCCTTATTTATAGAAGAAGGAAACCCTTGAAACAACCTAAAAAGGCCCAATCCCGAAACTACATCAGAAAATAGGTAAAAGGTCAAAAGAAAGCCCCCCCCCCTAAAAAAAAGTATTCTGCGACAGGAACCCTACGGGGGCGCGGGCGTGCCTATGTGGGCGCGGCCGCACAAACTTCCAGTGTACTCGGCGTGTTCGCGCCACTGCTCTAGTAGACTTGGCACGGTAGCGCCAATGTGGGCGCTGTCCTGCCACTACTCAGTTGTATTGGCGCGGTCGTGCCCTGGCCCATATGCTCTAGCGCGGCTGCGTCCATTGTGCGCGTGACTTTACTTCGTCCTTTGGCCAACTTCTTTTCGGTCTTCTTTCGAATGCTCGTAATCCTTGTATTTAACCACTTTTCTCTGTGAGGTCTGCACTACAATAATATGCTCCAAATCATGGCCAATTCGTCTATAAACAATGCTAACGACCACTATTTACGCCGTACTAAAAATCGCTCATCAGACCCCCACACTTAAAACTTGCTTGTCCTCGAGTAAGCTGCAACTTACTCCCGGGCAATCTCAGCGAGTATGGATGACATGAATGCACTTGTCGTTGAATCAACACTTAAGCTCCTTTGTACCTACAATCATCAAAGCAACGAGCGTAGACTCCGACTTTACTAAAAATAATGCAAGACTCGATAAAACTCTAAGATGACTCAACAATGACATCAATCACCCCCCCTAAATTCGAGCTATGATTAAACCTACGCAAGTGCATGAAAATAAATGCCTAAACTATGCAAAATATGTCTTTATCCAAATAATATACAAAGGATGATAACACAAGATCAAATAAACGACTCGTTCTTGTCCTAAAATGTTTCATAATCTATGAAAATAATGCACGAACTTCAACACTATCAAAAGCATATAGCATAACCATGACTCAACTCAAGTAATAGCCTATGCACTTTTCTAATGCTTCTTTTCATCTTATTCACACATTTTTACACCTTTACATTTTGGGCATAGGGCCCGTTCATTCTATCATCCTGGCCAATTTATTTTAAGGTAGAACCTGTCCGTTTTATGGTCCACGCAACTAAGAAACTCTTTGCTTAATAGGCCATGGAGGATAGAACCCTCGATTATTTTTCACACCTCGGAGATTGCGTGCTCTTCCGAATTTCTTTTACTTGGAGCTCACTAACTTTATATTTCTTTTTCTTTTTCTTTTTCGTAGGGAAAAAGGACGGAAGAAAAATTATAATAACAAAATGATAAAACAAAAGAAGAGATGGTACACTTCAAATCTTAGTGTTGGTCCCAATGCATCATAGTCATAATCCACATGCTCAAGTCAAAGTCCTCAATTTGATCAATCATATCATCATCGTACACAATTGCAATATCAACAATCAAAGACATAATAAAACATCCAATCTCAACGCACAATTATAGAAGTCCACAAAGCATCAAATAAAAGGAAAGTATGATAGCCGACTCTAAAAATGTAAATAAGGGGAAAATTGACTCAAATTTTTAAAAACAAGGATAGGTAAGATGTAATCTCCCTCCCCCACATGTGCCTATTGTGAGGTAGAGAACAAGGATAAAATATAGGTGGAAGTGGAAAGATACCTCTTTTTCTCGTGTTGCTTCCCGAGCAGCGCCTTTATTAGAGTCATAGGCTCAACTTCATCCATATCCCTTGCAAATTCAACTAGTAAACAATTAATAGCATGGGTGCTGACCGTAAAATGGTCAACACCAATGTCAATCAAATTAAAAACACAAGAAAATAAGTTTAGACTCCCCGACAACGGCTTCAAATTTGACGAGGCCAAAATGGTCATTATACCCGTCAAAATAATATTTATAATACCTCATTAACACCTCTACAAGTAGAGTGGTAAGCAAGGGTCGATCCTACAGAGAGTCAGGTATTCAATTCTTTTGTAATTAATAAGATCAACTTTATTAATGATAAAAAAGGGGAAAAGTGGATTGATGCTAAGTTACTAACTTAATCTAGGAAAGCAATAGAGAAAATACCTTATTCAGCGGGTATCCACACAACGGAACGGTTGGTTTGATGATAGACTTCCTAATTGCTAATCGGGTTCATCCTATCAATTTATATATTATGATTGTCCTAATCCTTGTTCTAGATTTGCTAATTAAGTCAACTAGCCTTAATATCCCCTTACCTACCAATCTAGCCCTGAAACTCTCAAGACTATCCCCTAGGCAGCATAAAGTACAAGAATAGATAGGAAAGTGTAGCGCACCATGGGTACTAACACCCCATTAACCTCCACATCCCTACAAGCCCAACTAGTCCAAGTAGTGATTTATGCTACTATGTAGGAAAAATTCTCCAACTAGGATAAACCATGCCCTAGCTACAATAAATAGATCTATAAACCTAGGAGATCAAGCTCGATAAACAAATCACAATCAATAACAAATATAAGCAAGAGGATAAAGCAATTCAAATAACATATCTCTATTAGAACAAAGGAAGAAGTCTACAAACCAACCATCCACAAGTTTCAACCTGGAGAAAAATGAGAACTCTCTCTACAAGCTCTCTAAATTAACTAGAACTAAGCATGAGAAGGAGGTAAAGTTCTCATCTCTTATTTATAGAAGAAGAAGACCCTAGAAACAACCTAAAAAAGACCAAGAACGTAACTACATCAGAAAATAGTAAACGGCCCAAAGAAAGCCCGCAAAAGAAAAGTATTCCGCGGCAGGAACCCTATAGGGGCGCTGGCACGGTCGCGTCAACCTCCAGTATACTCGGCGCGGTCGCGTCAATGTGGGCGCGGTCGCGCCACTACTCCAGTAGACTCGGCGTTGTTGGTCACTGCTCAGTTGTCTTGACGCGGTTGCGCCCATGCCCATATGCTCTAAGGAGACTGCGTCTATTGTGTGTGTGACTTTACTTCGTCCTTTGGACAACTTCTCTTAGGTCTTCTTCCGAATGCTCGTAATCCTTGTATATAACCACTTTGCTTTGTGAGGTCCGAACTACGATAATATGCTACAAATCATGGCAAATTCATCTATAAATGATGCTAACGACCACTATTTACGCCATACTAATAGTCGCTCATCAGTCCCCCACACTTAAACCTTGCTGGTCCTCGAGTAAGCTGCAACTAACTCCCGAACGATATCAGCGAGTATGAGTGACATGAATGAAGTGGTCGTTGAATCAACACTTACACTCCTTTGTACCTACAATCATCAAAGTAACGAGCGTAGAATCCGACTCTACTAAAAATAATGCAAGACTCGATTAAACTCTAATCTCACTCATCAATGGCATCAATCATCCCCCCTAAATTCAATCTATGCTTAATCCTACACAAATGCATGAAAATGAATCCCTAAACTATGCAAAAGATGTCTTTATCCAGATAATATACTAAGGATAATAACACAAGCAACTAAACGACTCGTTCTTTTCCTAAAATGTTTCATAATCTATGAAAATAATGCACTATCTCCAACACCATCAAAAGCATATAGCATAACCACGACTCAACTCAAGTAATAACTATGCGCTTTTCTAATGCTTCTTTTCATCATATTCACACATTTTTACACCTTTACATTTTGGGTGCAGGCCCGTCCATTTTATGATCCAGGCTAATTTATTTTTAGGTAGAACCTGTCCATTTTATGGTCCAGACTACTATGAAACTCTTTGCTTGAAAGGCCATGGAGGATAGAACCCTCGGTTATTTTCACACCTCGAAGATCGCGTGCTCTTCTGACTTTCTTTTACTTGGAGCTCACTACCTTTATATTTCTTTTTCTTTTTCGTAATGAAAAAGGACGAAAGTAAAAATTATAATAACAAAATGATAAAACAAAAAGAAGAGATAGTACACTTGCAATCTTAGTATTGGTCCTAATGCATCATAGTCATAATCCACATGCTCAAGTCAAAGTCTTCAATTTGATCAATCATATCATCATCATACACAATTGCAATATCAACGATCAAAGGCATAATCAAAAGATCCAAGCTCAACGCACAATTATAGAAGTTCACAAAGCATCAAATAATAGGAAAATATGATAGCCGACTCTAAAAATGCAAATAAGGGGAAAATTGAATCAAATATGTTAAAACATGGATAGGTAGATGTAATCTCCCTCCTCCACACTTAAAGTACACAATGTCCCTTTTGTGAGATAGAGAAAAGTATAAAAGATAGGTGGAAATGGAAAGATACCTCTTTTTCTGGGTTTCCTCCCGAGCAGCGCCTTTATTAGAGTCGTATGCTCGACTTCATCCATATCCCCTGCAAATTTAGCAGGTAAACAATTAATACCACTGGGTTCTTACCATAAAATGGTCAACACCAAAGTCAATCAAATTAAAAACACAAGAAAAGACGTTTAGGACTCCCCCGGAAACGACGCCAAATTTGATGAGGCCGAAATGGTCGTTATGCACGTCAAAATAATATTTATAATACCTCACTAACAGCTCTACAAGTAGAGTGGTAAGGAACGGTCGATCCCACATGGAGTCAGGTATTCAATTCTTATGTAATTAATAAGATCAACTTTATTAATGATAAAAAGGGGGAAAAGTGATTGATGCTAAGTTACTAACTTAATCTAGAAAGCAATAGATAAAATACCTTATTCATCCGGTATCCACACAACGGAACGGTTGGTTTGATGATATACTTCCTAATTGCTAAACGGGTTCATCCTATCAATTTATATATTATGATTGTCCTAATCCTTTTCCTAGATTTGCTAATTAAGTCAACTAGCCATAATAGTCCCTTAATACCAAGAATAGATAGGAAAGTGTAGCGCACCCTGGGTACTAACACCCCATTAACCTCCACATCCCTACAAGCCCAACTAGTCCAAGTAGTGATTTATGCTACTATGTAGGAAAAATTCTCCAACTAGGATAAACCAGGCCCTAGCTATAAGAAATAGATCTATAAACCTAGGAGATCAAGCTAGATAAACAAATCACAATCAATAGCAAATATAAGCAAGAGGATAAAACAATTCAAATAACATATCTTTACTAGAACCAAGGAAGAAGTCTACAAACCAACCATCCACAAGTTTAAACCTGGAGAAAAATGAGACCACTCTCTACAAACTCTCTAAATTAACTAGAACTAAGCATGAAAGGAGGAAAAGCTCTCATCCCTTATTTATAGAAGAAGGAAACCATAGAAGAACCTAAAAAGTCCCAATCCCGAAGCTACATCAGAAAATAGGTAAAAGGCCCAAAGAAAACCCGCATAAGAAAAGTATTCCACGACAGGAACCTTACAGCTGCGCGGGCACGCGTATGTGGGCACGGTCGCGACAAACCTCCGGTATACTCGGCACGGTCGCGTCAATGTGGGCGCGGTCGCGCCACTGCTCTAGTAGACTCGGCGCAGTCGCGCCAACTGCTCAGTTGTCTTGGCACGTTCGCGACACCCAGGGCGCGGTCACGCCCTGGCCCATATGCTCTAGCATGGTTGCTTCCGTTGTGTGCGTGACTTTACTTCGTCTTTTATCCAACTTCTCTTCGGTCTTATTACAAATGCTTGTAATGCTTGTGTTTAACCACTTTGCTTTGTGAGGTCCGGACTATGGTAATATGCTCCAAATCATGGCCGATTCGACTATAAATGATGCTAACGAGTTTACGCCATACTAAACATCACTCATCAGACCCCCATACTTAAACCCTGCTCGTCCTCGAGTAAGCTGCAAACTAAATCCCTGGCTATCTCATCGAGTATGGGTGACATGAATGCAGTGGGTGTTGAATCAACACTTAAGCTCCTTTGTACCTACAATCATCAAAGCAACGAGCGCAGACTCCGACTCTACTAAAAATAATTGTAAGACTCGATAAAACTCTAAGTTGACTGAACAATGGCATCAATCATCCCCTAAATTCGAGCTACGCTTAATCCTACGCGAGTGCATGAAAATGAATCCCTGAACTATGCAAGAGATGTCTTTATTCAAGATATTATACGAAGGATAATAACACAAGATCAACTCAATGACTCGTTCTTGTCCTAACATGTTTAATAATCTACGAAAACAATGCACGAGCTCCAACACCATCAAAAGCATATAGCATAACCACGAATCAACTTAAGTAATACCCTATGCACTTTTATAATGCTTCTTTTTATCCTATTGATATATTTTTACACCTTTACATTTTGGGTGCAAGGCTCATCCATTTTATGATCCGGGCCAATTTATTTTTAGGTAGAGCTTGTCCATTTTATGGTCCAGGATACTATGAAACTCTTTGCTAATAGGCCATGGAGGATAGAACCCTCAGTTATTTTTCTCACCTCGGAGATCGCATGCTCTTCCGACTTTCTTTTACATGGATCTCACTACCTTTATATTTTTTTTCTTTTTCGTAATGAAAAAAGGACGGAAGAAAAATTATAATAACAAAATGATAAAACAAAAAGAGATGGTGCACTTGCCAATCTTAGTATTGATCCTAATACATCATAGCCATAATCCACATGCTCAAATCAAAGTCCTCAATTTGATCAATCATATCATCATTATACATAATTGCAATATTAATGATCGAACGCATAATATAAAGATGCAAGTTCAACACACCATTATAGAAGTCCACAAAGCATCAAATAAAAGGAAAATATGATAGCCGACTCTAAAAATGCAAATAAGGGGAAAATTGACTCAACTTTTTTAAAAACAAGGATCGGTAAAATGTAATCTCCCTCCCCCACAATTAAGGTACACAATGTCTGATGTAGGGATATCCCTACAATGCTCGGATCTAGAGTTCAATCCTTTCCAAACATCAAGAACAAAGTGTCCTAGATGTTATCCTAGCTTGGAAACAAGCTTGGATGCAAAATAGAGATAGAAGTGAAATGAAAACAAAGGGGGATAAGTTCTTGAGTGATTCTTAAGCTCTCTTGCAAGCACCTTGGACTTAACCTCAACACAATGCAAGCCTACAAGAAACAAACAAGCTATAAACAACCAACACAACTAGGGGATATACCACCTAGAGCACCATGAGTTTCCCTAATCAAGTTCATACAATAACAATCACAACAAACAAGATATAATTGGGCAAGAGATAAGGTTGTTTTCAGTTGATCAACCAACAAACCAAGGTGGCCTTCAAATGATAGAAAGGAGTCTTTGCTCAACTTTTTACAACATGTGTGTTTTTTAATCAATTCAAAGGCCCCTAAAAATGAGCTATCTCTTGGCTTTTATACCAAGTGAGAGCCCGGCCCTTTGAACCTCATAAAGTTCACTTACTTAAGACCAAAATACCCTAAGAAATGTTTCATAACAAACATAAGGAAGCTTGTGCAAATTGCACTTGAAAGTGACATAGCCGGCTAGAGGGCCTATCCGGGTATGTCCTAAAGTTAGCTCTTTGTAGCTTGACTTGGTCCAGAAATGACCACTGATCGTCGAGGTCCTCCCACTGCTTGTCGAGGTCCTCTCACTGCTCGTCGAGGGTCTCACACCGATCCTGCACGTAGACTATCTACACCACTCGTCGAGGGCCTTACACTGCTCGTCGAGGTCCTCTCACTGCTCGAGGGTCTCACACCGATCCTGCACGTAGGACTATCTACACTACTCGTCGAGGGCCTTACACTGCTCGTCGAGGTCCTCTCACTGCTCGTCGAGGGTCTCACACCGATCCTGCACGTAGGACTATCTACACTACTCGTCGAGGGCCTTACAATGCTCGTCGAGGTCCTCTCACTGCTCGAGGGTCTCACACCGATCCTCTTAGCCATGGCTCTTGTGATTGCCCTTTGAGGAGTTGTTGATAGGGATGCTCCTGCATCATTCCCTCCTTCTTTGGAAGGGCCTGACCTCAGGCCATCTTCAGTATTGATGATTGGAGCCTCTTCTTGTTTCTTCCCCTTCCCTAGCTTCTTCCTTGAGTCTGACCTTCCTCCTATGCTTGTTCTTTGCCTCAGCTACACTTGTGGCTAAGCTCTCCAACCTCTCTCTGGTTCTTTCATGTAGCTCCTTGATGAGTTTAAACCTGGTTCCCTGCACTATAATCACACTTCTCTTTGCTAGGCAAAGGAATAAGATCAAAGGGGGTTAGAGGGTTAGTACCATACACACACATAAAAGGACTTACCTTGGTGCTTGAGTGTGTGGCCCTATTGTAGGCAAACTCAACATGTGGTAGAATGTCTTCCCATGCTTTAAGGTTAGTCTTAATCAAGGCTCTAAGCATGGTCCCTAAAGTCCTATTAGTCACTTCAGTTTGTCCATCAGTTTGGGGGTGACTAGATGTAGAAAATAAGAGCTTGGTTCCTATCTTTCCCCATAATGTTCTCCAAAAATGACTAAGGAACTTAGGATCCCTATCACTCACTATGGTCCTAGGTAGGCCATGTAGTCTAACAACCTCACTAAAGAATAAGTTGGCTACACTAGTTGCATCTTCAGTTTTATGACAAGGTATAAAGTGAGTCATCTTACTAAACCTATCCACTCCACAAAAATAGAATCTCTGCCCTTCCTAGTCCTAGGTAACCCTACAATGAAGTCCATACTAATATCTAACCATGGGGCACTAGGGATAGGTAGTGGTGAATACAAACCTTGAGGTTTCACTTTGGATTTGGCCTTAAGGCACTCAATGCATCTCTTAAGCATATGTTCTATGTCTTTGAGCATGTGAGGCCAAAAGAAATGGGAACTCAGTATAGCATGGGTCTTGTCCCTACCAAAATGTCCCATTAAACCTCCTTTGTGAGATTCCTCCACAAGAAGAAGTCTAAGAGAACACTTAGGTATGCACACCCTATCAACCTTGAATAGAAATCCTTCAAACAAGTAAAACTTGCCTAAGGGTCCCTTTTCAAGGCAATGAACATATATATCACAAAAATCAGAATCATTACTATAAAGCTCTTTGATGTAGGTGAATCCTAACACCTTTGAATCAAGGGTGGTTAGCAAGGAATGCCTCCTAGAGAGTGCATCTGCCACTACATTGTCTTTCCCTTTCTTATACTTGATAATATAAGGGAAAGTCTCAATGAACTCCATCCACCTACCATGTCTCCTATCAAGCTTGTCTTGGCTTCTAAAATGCTTTAGTGACTCATGGTCAGTATGCAAGACAAACTCATTAGGCCACAAGTAGTGTTGCCAAGTTTTCAACACCCTAAACAAAGCATACAACTCTTTATCATATGTAGAGTAATTTAGAGTTGCACCTTTGAGTTTTTCACTAAAGAAGGCAATAGGTTTACCTCCTTGCATTAGC